>NW_027064678.1:0-24763 GCF_032884065.1 Artemia franciscana
AATCGTTGTGGTCGGTGATCAGTTCTTACCTCGAGATAATATTCTTTATAGGCGAAACAATCAGTTGACAAGAATTGCTTAAACTCATCGATGCTACGATGCCCTACAATATCCTGACGAATATAAATGACGCCCGGACACTCAAATAGAAATCACAGACTGGGACACCGGATACAAATGACGACGGGGACACAGGGAATATAAATGACGACCCGGACACAGGGACACAACTACAACGGGGACGCCGGGGGCACAGGGAGATATATAAATGACGACGGCAACAAAGGAAATGGTCGATTAGCAATCACCATCAACAAAGCTCAAGGGCAATCAATAGAATCATGAGGTATAGATCTGAATACGGATTGTTTTCCCATGGACCATTAAGCGTTGCATCTTCAAGAGTCGGTAAACCTGACAATCTATTAAAAACTACAAAAAAAACTAAAAACTAATAAAAAAAATAAAAAGCTAAAAAACTAAAAAAACTAAAAAAACTAAAAAAGGTAAAAAACTAAAAAAACTAAAAACTAAAAAAAACTAAAAAAAAGGAAAAAACTGAAAAATAAGCTAAAATAAAGGTAAAAACCAATAAAAAACTAAAAAAAAATGAAAAAACTAAAAAAAGGCAAAAACTACAAAAAAAACTAAAAACTAATAAAAAAAGTAAAAAACTAAAAAAACTAAAAAAACTAAAAAAAGGTAAAAAACTAAAAAAAATAAAAAATAAAAAAAAAATAAAAAAAAGGAAAAAACTGAAAAATAAGCTAAAATAAAGGTAAAAACCAATAAAAAACTAAAAAGAAAAAAAGGAAAAAACTAAAAAAAAATTTTCATCTAAAAAACTAAAAAAACTAAAAAAGGTAAAAACTAAAAGAACTAAAAAAGAAAAAAATAAATGACGACACTCAAAGAGAAAGCGACCAGGACAAAAGGAATGTTCGATTAGCAATCAACAAAGCACCGGGACACAGGGAGTATAAATGACGACCAGGACATAAGTAAAAAAAAAAACTAACAAAACTAAAAAGAAGGTAAAAACTACAAAAAAAAAGAAAAAAAAACTAAAAACTAATAAAAAAACTAAAAAATCTAAAAATCTAAATAAACTAAAAAAGAAAAAAAGGAAAAAAATAAAGGAGAAAAACAAAACTAAAAAACGAATGTATATACAGACCGGGACACCGGGATACAAATGACGACCGGGACACAGGGAATATAAATGACGACCGGGACACAGGGACACAACTACAACGGGGACACCGGGGGAAACAGGGGGATATAAATGACGACCGGGACACCGGGACAGGGAATGGTCGATTAGCAATCACCATCAACAAAGCTCAAGGGCAATCATTAGAATCATGAGGTATAGATCTGAATACAGATTGTTTTCCCATGGACCATTATATGTTGCATGTTCAAGAGTCGGTAAACCTGACAATCTATTTATATGCAAAGACAATGGGACAGCAAAGAATGTTGTATATTCGCAAGTTTTACGTAGTTAAAACCATATATATATATATATATATATATATATATATATATATATATATATATATATATATATATATATATATATATATATATATATATATATATATATATATATATATATATATATATATATATATATATATATATATATATATATATATATTTATATATATATATATATATATCTATCTATATTCACAGGTGGGACATAGGGACACAACTACAATGGCGCGTAACTATTATGGCGCGTAACGACTTACGCGCGCGGGGGGGCTTGGGGGGGGCGCGAAGCGCCCCCACCAACTAGGTGTTGGGGTGGCGCGAAGCGCCACCCCAACAGCTAGTATATCTATATATATAAAAATAAGTTGTCTGTGGATGGATGGATGGATGGATGTGTGGATGGATGTGTCAGGTGACGTCACCTGAAAAAACTGGATTAGGTGACGTCAAAACTGAAAAAACTAAAAAAAGGCAAAAACTACAAAAAAAACTAAAAACTAATAAAAAAAATAAAAAAGCTAAAAAACTAAAAAAACTATAAAGGTAAAAACCAATAAAAAACTAAAAAAAAACTGAAAAAACTAAAAAAAGGCAAAAACTACAAAAAAAAACTAAAAACTAATAAAAAAAGTAAAAAAGCTAAAAAACTAAAAAAACTAAAAAAACTAAAAAAAGGTAAAAAACTAAAAAAAATAAAAAATAAAAAAAAACTAAAAAAAAGGAAAAAACTGAAAAATAAGCTAAAATAAAGGTAAAAACCAATAAAAAACTAAAAAAAAAAAGGAAAAAACTAATAAATGACGACACTCAAAGAGAAAGCGACCAGGACAAAAAACTAAAAAAAAAGGCAAAAACTACAAAAAAACTAAAAACTAATAAAAAAAATAAAAAAGCTAAAAAACTAAAAAAACTAAAAAAAGGTAAAAAACTAAAAAAACTAAAAACTAAAAAAAAACTAAAAAAGGTAAAAACTAAAAGAACTAAAAAAGAAAAAAATAAATGACGACACTCAAAGAGAAAGCGACCAGGACAAAAGGAATGTTCGATTAGCAATCAACAAAGCACCGGGACACAGGGAGTATAAATGACGACCAGGACACAAGTAAAAAAAAAAATTAACAAAACTAAAAAGAAGGTAAAAACTACAAAAAAACTAAAAAGAAAAAAAAACTAAAAACTAATAAAAAAACTAAAAAATCTAAAAATCTAAATAAACTAAAAAAGAAAAAAAAAGGAAAAAAATAAAGGAGAAAAACAAAACTAAAAAACGAATGTATATACAGACCGGTACACCGGGATACAAATGACGACCGGGACACAGGGAATATAAATAACGACCGGGACACAGGGACACAACTACAACGGGGACACCGGGGGAAACAGGGGGATATAAATGACGACCGGGACAAAAAAACTAAAAAGAAATAAAAACTAAAAACTAATAAAAAAAACTAAAAAATCTAAAAATCTAAATAAGCTAAAAAAGAAAAAAAAAGGAAAAAAATAAAGGAGAAAAACAAAACTAAAAAACGAATGTATATACAGACCGGGACACCGGATACAAATGATGACCGGGACCCGGGACACAGGGAATATAAATGACGACCGGGACACAGGGACACAACTACAACGGGGACACCGGGGGAAACAGGGGGATAACCTGACAATCTATTTATATGCAAAGACAATGGGACAGCAAAGAATGTTGTATATTCGCAAGTTTTACGTAGTTAAAACCATTATATATATATATATCTATATTCACAGGTGGGACATAGGGACACAACTACAATGGCGCGTAACTATTATGGCGCGTAACGACTTACGCGCGCGGGGGGGCTTGGGGGGGGCGCGAAGCGCCCCCACCAACTAGGTGTTGGGGTGGCGCGAAGCGCCACCCCAACAGCTAGTATATCTATATATATAAAAATAAGTTGTCTGTCCGTTACGCCAGATTATATCTATATATATAAAAATAAGTTGTCTGTGTGTGGATCTGTGGATGGATCAGGTGACGTCACCTGAAAAAACTGGATCAGGTGACGTCAAAACTGAAAAAACTAAAAAAAGGCAAAAACTACAAAAAAAACTAAAAACTAATAAAAAAAATAAAAAAGCTAAAAAACTAAAAAAACTAAAAAAAAAGGCAAAAACTACAAAAAAACTAAAAACTAATAAAAAAGCTAAAAAACCAAAAAAACTAAAAAAAGGCAACAACTACAAAAAAAACTAAAAACTAATAAAAAAAATAAAAAAGGTAAAAAACTAAAAAAACTAAAAAAACTAAAAAAAGGTAAAAAACTAAAAAAAACTAAAAACTAAAAAAAACTAAAAAAAAGGAAAAAACTGAAAAATAAGCTAAAATAAAGGTAAAAACCAATAAAAAGCTAAAAAAAAAACTGAAAAAACTAAAAAAAGACAAAAACTACAAAAAAAACTAAAAACTAATAAAAAAAGTAAAAAAGCTAAAAAACTAAAAAACTAAAAAAACTAAAAAAAGGTAAAAAACTAAAAAAAATAAAAAATAAAAAAAAAATAAAAAAAAGGAAAAAACTGAAAAATAAGCTAAAATAAAGGTAAAAACCAATAAAAAACTAAAAAGAAAAAAAGGAAAAAACTAAAAAAATTTTCATCTAAAAAACTAAAAAAAACTAAAAAAGGTAAAAACTAAAAGAACTAAAAAAGAAAAAAATAAATGACGACACTCAAAGAGAAAGCGACCAGGACAAAAGGAATGTTCGATTAGCAATCAACAAAGCACCGGGACACAGGGAGTATAAATGACGACCAGGACATAAGTAAAAAAAAAAAAACTATCTATATATATAAAAATAAGTTGTCTGTGGATCTGTGGATCGTGGATCAGGTGACGTCACCTGAAAAAACTGGATCAGGTGACGTCAAAACTGAAAAAACTAAAAAAAGGCAAAAACTACAAAAAAAACTAAAAACTAATAAAAAAAATAAAAAAGCTAAAAAACTAAAAAAACTAAAAAAAAAGGCAAAAACTACAAAAAAACTAAAAACTAATAAAAAAGCTAAAAAACCAAAAAAACTAAAAAAAGGCAACAACTACAAAAAAAACTAAAAACTAATAAAAAAAATAAAAAAGCTAAAAAACTAAAAAAACTAAAAAAACTAAAAAAAGGTAAAAAACTAAAAAAAACTAAAAACTAAAAAAAACTAAAAAAAAGGAAAAAAACTGAAAAATAAGCTAAAATAAAGGTAAAAACCAATAAAAAGCTAAAAAAAAACTGAAAAAACTAAAAAAAGACAAAAACTACAAAAAAAAACTAAAAACTAATAAAAAAAGTAAAAAAGCTAAAAAACTAAAAAACTAAAAAAACTAAAAAAACTAAAAAAAGGTAAAAAACTAAAAAAAATAAAAAATAAAAAAAAACTAAAAGAAAGGAAAAAACTGAAAAAATAAGCTAAAATAAAGGTAAAAACCAATAAAAAACTAAAAAGAAAAAAAGGAAAAAACTAAAAAAAATTTTCATCTAAAAAACTAAAAAAAACTAAAAAAGGTAAAAACTAAAAGAACTAAAAAAGAAAAAAATAAATGACGACACTCAAAGAGAAAGCGACCAGGACAAAAGGAATGTTCGATTAGCAATCAACAAAGCACCGGGACACAGGGAGTATAAATGACGACCAGGACATAAGTAAAAAAAAAAAAACTATCTATATATATAAAAATAAGTTGTCTGTGGATCTGTGGATCGTGGATCAGGTGACGTCACCTGAAAAAACTGGATCAGGTGACGTCAAAACTGAAAAAACTAAAAAAAGGCAAAAACTACAAAAAAAACTAAAAACTAATAAAAAAAATAAAAAAGCTAAAAAACTAAAAAAACTAAAAAAAGGCAAAAACTACAAAAAAACTAAAAACTAATAAAAAAGCTAAAAAACTAAAAAAACTAAAAAAAAGGCAAAAACTACAAAAAAAACTAAAAACTAATAAAAAAAATAAAAAAGCTAAAAAACTAAAAAAACTAAAAAAACTAAAAAAAGGTAAAAAACTAAAAAAACTAAAAACTAAAAAAAACTAAAAAAAACTAAAAAAAGGAAAAAACTGAAAAATAAGCTAAAATAAAGGTAAAAACCAATAAAAAACTAAAAAAAAACTGAAAAAACTAAAAAAAGGCAAAAACTACAAAAAAACTAAAAACTAATAAAAAAAGTAAAAAAGCTAAAAAACTAAAAAAACTAAAAAAACTAAAAAAACTAAAAAAAGGTAAAAAACAAAAAAAATAAAAAATAGAAAAAAACTAAAAAAAAGGAAAAAACTGAAAAATAAGCTAAAATAAAGGTAAAAACCAATAAAAAACTAAAAAGAAAAAAAGGAAAAAACTAAAAAAAATTTTAATCTAAAAAACTAAAAAAAACTAAAAAAGGTAAAAACTAAAAGAACTAAAAAAGAAAAAAATAAATGACGACACTCAAAGAGAAAGCGACCAGGACAAAAGGAATGTTCGATTAGCAATCAACAAAGCACCGGGACACAGGGAGTATAAATGACGACCAGGACATAAGTAAAAAAAAAAACTAACAAAACTAAAAAGAAGGTAAAAACTACAAAAAAACTAAAAAGAAAAAAAAACTAAAAACTAATAAAAAAACTAAAAAATCAAAAAATCTAAATAAACTAAAAAAGAAAAAAAAAGGAAAAAAATAAAGGAGAAAAACAAAACTAAAAAACGAATGTATATACAGACCGGTACACCGGGATACAAATGACGACCGGGACACAGGGAATATAAATGACGACCGGGACACAGGGACACAACTACAACGGGGACACCGGGGGAAACAGGGGGATATAAATGACGACCGGGACAAAAAAACTAAAAAGAAAAAAAAACTAAAAACTAATAAAAAAACTAAAAAATCTAAAAATCTAAATAAGCTAAAAAAGAAAAAAAAAGGAAAAAAATAAAGGAGAAAAACAAAACTAAAAAACGAATGTATATACAGACCGGGACACCGGGATACAAATGACGACCGGGACACAGGGAATATAAATGACGACCGGGACACAGGGACACAACTACAACGGGGACACCGGGGGAAACAGGGGGATATAAATGACGACCGGGACACCGGGACAGGGAATGGTCAATTAGCAATCACCATCAACAAAGCTCAAGGGCAATCATTAGAATCATGAGGTATAGATCTGAATACAGATTGTTTTCCCATGGACCATTATATGTTGCATGTTCAAGAGTCGGTAAACCTGACAATCTATTTATATGCAAAGACAATGGGACAGCAAAGAATGTTGTATATTCGCAAGTTTTACGTAGTTAAAACCACATATATATATATATATATATATATATATATATATATATATATATATATATATATATATATATATATATATATATATATATATATATATATATATATATATATATATATATATCTATATTCACAGGTGGGACATAGGGACACAACTACAATGGCGCGTAACTATTATGGCGCGTAACGACTTACGCGCGCGGGGGGGCTTGGGGGGGTTGCGAAGCGCCCCCACCAACTAGGTGTTGGGGTGGCTGGCGCTTCGCCAGCCACCCCAAAAATGTCTAAATAATTTATCCAAGAGGAATTTAATCAAACTTTTCTGGATTGTTAAGAAGAATACAGCTCTTGAATATAATTTTAAAGTAATATGTGATACAATTTTCATTCTAACTAAAACGAAATTTATTTCAAAAAAGAAAAAATTTGATAAGATTGGTAATAAGGATAACAGATTATATTTACCTATTAATTTTACTTGTAAGCAGATTGAAGATATTAATTTACCTGAAATTTTAAATCAGCGGCATGTGAAACAGGCCCTTCCTAGTAATTTTAATTACAATGATAGTCCAGTTTTAACTTATAAATTTTCAAAAACTATTGGGCAAATTATTTTTAATTATAATTTAATACTTAAAAGATTAGATAGTGATATAAATTGGAAACCGGTTTGTAATTGAAAGCAACTTAGCCCATTTGTAAATCCTACTTACAAACATGTTATAACAGGGGACTTGTCAATAATAAAGCAAGATGATCTTCAAATTATAATGAATAAAGGGGCTAATTTCCGTCTTTCTCATCATCTGAAACCATCGAGTGTTCTTGATGGCTTGGAAGATGATTTTGATTTATTTATTGATAAGTGGTGTAAGAAAGAGAATAAAAGTAAAGAGAGTTTTCAAAGTTGGAAGAATTTAATTATTAGTAGAATAAGAAATAAAATATATTCTAATTTAAAAAATAGTAACACTAAATCATTATTTTATAATGCAAAGATTAAACAAGCAATTGCTAATCTGCAGAATGAATTTGTAATTGTGCCAGTGGATAAAGCTAATAATAATTTTACCATAATTTTTCAGAAGCTGTATTGTGATATCTTAAAAAGGGAGTTATGCACAATTAATGTTTACGAAAAGGTAAATTTAGAGGATGCGAATTTAATTGAAAAGACTGAAGAAATACTTTTGAAAAATTTTAATATTAAAATAAATGACAATGATAAAAAGTTCCCTTTCCTATATTGGACTGTAAAATTTCATAAGAATCCCCCTAAACCACGGTTTATTGCTGTAGCAGCTAAATGTCCAACCCGCATTGCTGCTACTAACCTCTCTTTAATTTTGAAGGAAATTGTAAATAAACTTAAAATCTATTGTGCTGGTATTAAAAAGTTTTCGAATTTTAATCCATATTGGAGTGTTAATAATTCACTGCAGGTGATAGAGTCTTTAACAATGGTTTCAGCTAAAAGAATTGAGTCTTTCGATTTTGCGACAATGTATACTAATTTATCACTTAATGTAGTGTTAGATAATTTAAAAACTGTTATCAAGAAATTGTTCCTCTTATCTAGTAAAAGGTTCTTAAAAATAGACACTTATAATAAAAAAGCTATATGGACAAATTGCTTTAATACCACAGTTAACTTGAGATGTTACAGCTTGGATATGATTTTTGAGTTATTAGAATTGGTTTTATACAATACTTATATAAGATTTGGTGGTGATTTGTACAAGCAAATCGTGGGAAATCCCATGGGGGGGGGGGAATGCCAGCCCATTTATAGCTGACTTGTTTTTAAGTCAACTAGAATATAAATATATGATGGATAAGAATAATCCAAATAATTTAAAACATGTTTTGTCAAATAATAAAAGATATATAGATGATATTTTGGTCTTAAATTGTAAGGATTTCATTGATATTTCTAAAAATATATCCATCAGAGCTTACTCTTGAACCTAGTCATGGCGCTGGTCATGAAGATCATTTCTTAGATTTAAATGTAAATATTTGTGATAATAATAAATTAAGTTTTAAAATGTATAATAAAACGGATGATTTTGATTTTGGAGTGATTAGTTTCCCATTCCCTGAAAGTAATATACACTCAAATATCACATATTCTGCGTTTTTCTCACAGTTACTTCGTTATGCAAGGATTTGTAGCAATTATATTGATTTTAAAAATAGATGTAAAATCTTAAGCCAAAAATTCATATCAAGAGGTTTTTCTGCAAATAAATTAACTTGGCAATTTAAAAAATTTAGTTTTCATTATAACGAACGATAAATATCAAAAGAATTATCTGGAAATAATTAAAGAAATTTTTAACTAATTTCGGAGGTTCGACAAATGAGGATGCAGCGCCATTTATTTTGAATTGTGTTTCTAATAGAGCGGATTTTTTTTTTTAAAATAGCCACATGGTGAAGATGAATTCTATAATTGTTTAGTTCATTAATTTTTTTTGTTTTTGCAATGTGTTAATATTTGTGATTTGGTAAATTTTATCATATTTAGTTTACCTATTGTTGCTAAAAGAGGGATATATTAACAGGATAAGCTTGTTTTGGTGTTACTTGGTTGTTTTACATTTGCTTTTTTTTCATAGGCATGTATTTTGGGGGTGATACCTGACACGGGGATGCCATGTATATTCTGTGGTAGCCACAACACTTGGCTGGGTAGAGAATTTAAAGTGGCGAAACCCTATAGGCCAGTGTATTCTCCTGATGAGCCCTTGTGTTGGGTTGTTGCCTCTGAATTATTTGGCTTTATTATTTTTTCTATTGTTTGGTAAAAGACGACTTATACTTATTGACGACATGACTGCCTGTCCATGGATTATTCTTTATGGTTGATTGTGTTTGGCTATGCTGTTTGACCTATGTGATTGTATGGATGAGTAGGGTTAAGGCCTCATTCAAGTGCTGGTCTATATTAATCACTAATTTAGGAAAACAGTCTTCCTTTTCTCCTTCTGTCTCTTTTTTTTATGTGTTTTTGCTGTTGCATTGGTGATTTCTCTTTTCATAATATATATATATATATATATATATATATATATATATATATATATATATATATTCAATGGTGGAACACAGGGACACAACTACAATGGCGCGTAACGACTTACGCACTCGGGGGGCTTGGGGGGCGCGAATCGTAGGATTTATACTAAAATTTCTCTTTGAATTAACTCCTTGAGCAGCTTCCTCGGCTGTATCTTCTGCCATTGTAGGATTTATACTATAATTTCCCTTTGAACCGCCCCCTTATCTATCTATATATATATAAATAAGTTGTCTGTGTGTCTGTCGAGTGATGTCACTGTCCGCATATGACGTCTGAAATATTTCATCACATACCAATTCAAAAACGAATGTATTCAAGCCAAAGTAGCTCAGTTATATAACTACCTGTGTTGGCGCAGTGGGTTTGACCTTAGCGTGGTAATACGGGACCCAGAGATCAAACCATGAGGCAGGAATGCACTACAGGGCCGACGCAGGGACCTTAGTAGTCAAGAAGCGTCGTTAATCCGATACAATTGCAAATAAAGTAGCTCAGTTGGTAAAGCCTTATGTTCCAGGTTCTAGGTCCGAGAGGTTCCAGGCTCGAACCTTGTCTTTTGCAATAATACAAATGAAGAAGAAAAACTAAAAAAGATAAAAACTACAAAAAAAAACTAAAAAGAAATACTAAAAAAACTAAAAAGCTAAAAAACTAAAAAAAATAAAAAAGGGTAATAAACTATAAAAAAGTAAAAAAAAACTAAAAAAAAAGGTAAAATCACAAAAAAACTAAAAGAAAAAAAACTAAAAAGTAATAAAAAAATAAAAAAAACTAAAAACTGAAAAAGACAAAAAAATTAAAAAAAAGGAAAAAACTGACAAATAAAGGAGAAAAAGACAACTAAAAAAACAAAAATAAAATAAAAAAAAAATAAAAAAGGTAAATGGATTCAAGCCGAAGTAGCTGAGTTGGTAAAGCGTTATGTTCCAGGTTCTAGGTCACAGAGGTTCCAGGTTCGAACCTTGGCTTTAGCATTAATACAAAAGAAGAAAAAAACTAAAAAAGAAAAAAAAACTAAAAATAAAATAAAAAAAACAGATAAAACTACTAAAAAAACTAAAAAAGCTAAAAAATTAAAAAGAAAAAAGAAAAAAAACTAAAAAGGTCAAAACCAAAAAAAAACTAAAACAAAAAAAGGAAAAAAACAAAAATTTATTTCATTATATACCAATTCAAAAACATATGTATATACAGACCGGGACACAGGGAATATAAATGATGACCAGGACACTCAAAGAGAAATTACAGACTGGGACACTGGGACACAAATGACGACTGGGACGTGTGTGTCGACTGACGTCATGTTTGTCGACTATAAATGACGACTGGGACACAGGAACACAACTACAACGGGGACGCCGGGGGACACAGTGGGATATATAAATGACGATGGGGACACAGGGAATGTTTGATTTGCAATCACCATCAACAAAGCTCAAGGGCAATCATTAGAATAATGAGGTATAGATCTGAATACGGATTGTTTTTCCCATGGACAATTATATGTTGCATGTTCAAAAGTCGGTAAACCTGACAATATATTTATATGTACAGACAATGGGACAGCGAAGAATGTTGTATATTCGCAAGTTTTACGTAGTTAAAAACATATATATATATATATATATATATATCTATATATATAAAAATAAGTTGTCTGTGGATGGATGTGTGGATGGATGTGTGGATGGATGTGTCAGGTGACGTCACCTGAAAAAACTGGATTAGGTGACGTCAAAACTGAAAAAACTAAAAAAAGGCAAAAACTACAAAAAAAACTAAAAACTAATAAAAAAAATAAAAAAGCTAAAAAACTAAAAAAACTATAAAGGTAAAAACCAATAAAAAACTAAAAAAAAAACTGAAAAAACTAAAAAAAGGCAAAAACTACAAAAAAAAACTAAAAACTAATAAAAAAAGTAAAAAAGCTAAAAAACTAAAAAAACTAAAAAAACTAAAAAAAGGTAAAAAACTAAAAAAAATAAAAAATAAAAAAAAACTAAAAAAAAGGAAAAAACTGAAAAATAAGCTAAAATAAAGGTAAAAACCAATAAAAAACTAAAAAAAAAAAAGGAAAAAACTAATAAATGACGACACTCAAAGAGAAAGCGACCAGGACAAAAGGAATGTTCGATTAGCAATCAACAAAGCACCGGGACACAGGGAGTATAAATGACGACCAGGACACAAGTAAAAAAAAAAATTAACAAAACTAAAAAGAAGGTAAAAACTACAAAAAAACTAAAAAGAAAAAAAAACTAAAAACTAATAAAAAAACTAAAAAATCTAAAAATCTAAATAAACTAAAAAAGAAAAAAAAAGGAAAAAAATAAAGGAGAAAAACAAAACTAAAAAACGAATGTATATACAGACCGGTACACCGGGATACAAATGACGACCGGGACACAGGGAATATAAATAACGACCGGGACACAGGGACACAACTACAACGGGGACACCGGGGGAAACAGGGGGATATAAATGACGACCGGGACAAAAAACTAAAAAGAAATAAAAACTAAAAACTAATAAAAAAAACTAAAAAATCTAAAAATCTAAATAAGCTAAAAAAGAAAAAAAAGGAAAAAAATAAAGGAGAAAAACAAAACTAAAAAACGAATGTATATACAGACCGGGACACCGGGATACAAATGATGACCGGGACCCGGGACACAGGGAATATAAATGACGACCGGGACACAGGGACACAACTACAACGGGGACACCGGGGGAAATAGGGGGATGTAAATGACGACCGGGACACCGGGACAGGGAATGGTCGATTAGCAATCACCATCA
Organism: Artemia franciscana; assembly: GCF_032884065.1. Lineage (NCBI taxonomy): Eukaryota > Metazoa > Arthropoda > Branchiopoda > Anostraca > Artemiidae > Artemia > Artemia franciscana. The sequence continues at coordinate 12,698 of NW_027064678.1, forward strand.
ACAAAGCTCAAGGGCAATCATTAGAATCATGAGGTATAGATCTGAATACAGATTGTTTTCCCATGGACCATTATATGTTGCATGTTCAAGAGTCGGTAAACCTGACAATCTATTTATATGCAAAGACAATGGGACAGCAAAGAATGTTGTATATTCGCAAGTTTTACGTAGTTAAAACCATATATATATATATATATCTATATTCACAGGTGGGACATAGGGACACAACTACAATGGCGCGTAACTATTATGGCGCGTAACGACTTACGCGCGCGGGGGGGCTTGGGGGGGGCGCGAAGCGCCCCCACCAACTAGGTGTTGGGGTGGCGCGAAGCGCCACCCCAACAGCTAGTATATATATATATATATATATATATATATCTATATATATAAAAATAAGTTGTCTGTCTGTCTGTGGATGGATGGATGGATGTGTCAGGTGACGTCACCTGAAAAAACTGGATTAGGTGACGTCAAAACTGAAAAAACTAAAAAAAGGCAAAAACTACAAAAAAAACTAAAAACTAATAAAAAAAATAAAAAAGCTAAAAAACTAAAAAAACTATAAAGGTAAAAACCAATAAAAAACTAAAAAAAAAACTGAAAAAACTAAAAAAAGGCAAAAACTACAAAAAAAAACTAAAAACTAATAAAAAAAGTAAAAAAGCTAAAAAACTAAAAAAACTAAAAAAACTAAAAAAAGGTAAAAAACTAAAAAAAATAAAAAATAAAAAAAAACTAAAAAAAAGGAAAAAACTGAAAAATAAGCTAAAATAAAGGTAAAAACCAATAAAAAACTAAAAAAAAGGAAAAAACTAATAAATGACGACACTCAAAGAGAAAGCGACCAGGACAAAAGGAATGTTCGATTAGCAATCAACAAAGCACCGGGACACAGGGAGTATAAATGACGACCAGGACATAAGTAAAAAAAAAAAAACTATCTATATATATAAAAATAAGTTGTCTGTGGATCTGTGGATCGTGGATCAGGTGACGTCACCTGAAAAAACTGGATCAGGTGACGTCAAAACTGAAAAAACTAAAAAAAGGCAAAAACTACAAAAAAAACTAAAAACTAATAAAAAAGCTAAAAAACTAAAAAAACTAAAAAAAAAGGCAAAAACTACAAAAAAACTAAAAACTAATAAAAAAAATAAAAAAGCTAAAAAACTAAAAAAACTAAAAAAAGGTAAAAAACTAAAAAAACTAAAAACTAAAAAAAAACTAAAAAAGGTAAAAACTAAAAGAACTAAAAAAGAAAAAAATAAATGACGACACTCAAAGAGAAAGCGACCAGGACAAAAGGAATGTTCGATTAGCAATCAACAAAGCACCGGGACACAGGGAGTATAAATGACGACCAGGACACAAGTAAAAAAAAAAAATTAACAAAACTAAAAAGAAGGTAAAAACTACAAAAAAACTAAAAAGAAAAAAAAACTAAAAACTAATAAAAAAACTAAAAAATCTAAAAATCTAAATAAACTAAAAAAGAAAAAAAAAGGAAAAAAATAAAGGAGAAAAACAAAACTAAAAAACGAATGTATATACAGACCGGTACACCGGGATACAAATGACGACCGGGACACAGGGAATATAAATAACGACCGGGACACAGGGACACAACTACAACGAGGACACCGGGGGAAACAGGGGGATATAAATGACGACCAGGACAAAAGGAATGTTCGATTAGCAATCAACAAAGCACCGGGACACAGGGAGTATAAATGACGACCAGGACACAAGTAAAAAAAAAAATTAACAAAACTAAAAAGAAGGTAAAAACTACAAAAAAACTAAAAAGAAAAAAAAACTAAAAACTAATAAAAAAACTAAAAAATCTAAAAATCTAAATAAACTAAAAAAGAAAAAAAAAGGAAAAAAATAAAGGAGAAAAACAAAACTAAAAAACGAATGTATATACAGACCGGTACACCGGGATACAAATGACGACCGGGACACAGGGAATATAAATAACGACCGGGACACAGGGACACAACTACAACGAGGACACCGGGGGAAACAGGGGGATATAAATGACGACCGGGACAAAAAAACTAAAAAGAAATAAAAACTAATAAAAAAAACTAAAAAATCTAAAAATCTAAATAAGCTAAAAAAGAAAAAAAAAAGGAAAAAAATAAAGGAGAAAAACAAAACTAAAAAACGAATGTATATACAGACCGGGACACCGGGATACAAATGATGACCGGGACCCGGGACACAGGGAATATAAATGACGACCGGGACACAGGGACACAACTACAACGGGGACACCGGGGGAAACAGGGGGATAACCTGACAATCTATTTATATGCAAAGACAATGGGACAGCAAAGAATGTTGTATATTCGCAAGTTTTACGTAGTTAAAACCATATATATATATATATCTATATTCACAGGTGGGACATAGGGACACAACTACAATGGCGCGTAACTATTATGGCGCGTAACGACTTACGCGCGCGGGGGGGCTTGGGGGGGGCGCGAAGCGCCCCCCACCCCAACAGCTAGTATATATATATATATATATATATATATATATACTAGCTGTTGGGGTGGCGCTTCGCGCCACCCCAACACCTAGTTGGTGGGGGCGCTTCGCGCCCCCCCCAAGCCCCCCCGCGCGCGTAAGTCGTTACGCGCCATAATAGTTACGCGCCATTGTAGTTGTGTCCCTATGTCCCACCTGTGAATATAGATATATATATATATATATGGTTTTAACTACGTAAAACTTGCGAATATACAACATTCTTTGCTGTCCCATTGTCTTTGCATATAAATAGATTGTCAGGTTATCCCCCTGTTTCCCCCGGTGTCCCCGTTGTAGTTGTGTCCCTGTGTCCCGGTCGTCATTTATATTCCCTGTGTCCCGGGTCCCGGTCATCATTTGTATCCCGGTGTCCCGGTCTGTATATACATTCGTTTTTTAGTTTTGTTTTTCTCCTTTATTTTTTTCCTTTTTTTTTCTTTTTTAGTTTATTTAGATTTTTAGATTTTTTAGTTTTTTTATTAGTTTTTAGTTTTTTTTTCTTTTTAGTTTTTTTGTAGTTTTTACCTTCTTTTTAGTTTTGTTAATTTTTTTTTTTACTTGTGTCCTGGTCGTCATTTATACTCCCTGTGTCCCGGTGCTTTGTTGATTGCTAATCGAACATTCCTTTTGTCCTGGTCGCTTTCTCTTTGAGTGTCGTCATTTATTTTTTTCTTTTTTAGTTCTTTTAGTTTTTACCTTTTTTAGTTTTTTTTTAGTTTTTAGTTTTTTTAGTTTTTTACCTTTTTTTAGTTTTTTTAGTTTTTTAGCTTTTTTATTTTTTTTATTAGTTTTTAGTTTTTTTGTAGTTTTTGCCTTTTTTTTTAGTTTTTTGTCCTGGTCGCTTTCTCTTTGAGTGTCGTCATTTATTAGTTTTTTCCTTTTTTTTTTTAGTTTTTTATTGGTTTTTACCTTTATTTTAGCTTATTTTTCAGTTTTTTCCTTTTTTTTAGTTTTTTTTTATTTTTTATTTTTTTTAGTTTTTTACCTTTTTTTAGTTTTTTTAGTTTTTTTAGTTTTTTAGCTTTTTTACTTTTTTTATTAGTTTTTAGTTTTTTTTTGTAGTTTTTGCCTTTTTTTAGTTTTTTCAGTTTTTTTTTTAGTTTTTTATTGGTTTTTACCTTTATAGTTTTTTTAGTTTTTTAGCTTTTTTATTTTTTTTATTAGTTTTTAGTTTTTTTTGTAGTTTTTGCCTTTTTTTAGTTTTTTCAGTTTTGACGTCACCTAATCCAGTTTTTTCAGGTGACGTCACCTGACACATCCATCCACACATCCATCCACACATCCACAGACAGACAACTTATTTTTATATATATAGATAAATATATATATATATATATATATATATATATATATATTCACAGGTGGGACACAGGGACACAACTACAATGGCACGTAACTAATATGGCGCGTAACGACTTAAGCACGCCGGAAGGGGGGGGGCTTGGGGGGGGGCGAAGTACCCCCACCAACTAGGTGTTGGGGTGGCGCTTCTGTAGTCTATATATATAAAAATAAGTTGTCTGTCTGTGGATCAGGTGACGTCATGTTTCTGTGTCGACTGACGTCATGAAGTTAGTTGTCGTCATTTTTGCTATGACGGTGACGTCATTAAAGATATTTAAGACATATATGTTCACGTAGAAATCTATTAATGTTTAAGTTTACAATGACTGATGAACTTACAATGGCAAAAGCCGATGAAGATGCTCAAAGAGTCTATGCCAAAAAACTTGCTGCTGATAGAGAAAGTCAGAAAAGAAAGCGTGCCGAGGAACTACCAGAGCAACGCAAAAGCAGACTTGCTGCTAAAAGAGAAAGTGAAAAAAGAAGGCGTGCCGAGGAATCACAAGAATAGCAAGAAATCAGGCTTGCTGCTGATAGAGAAAGTAAGAAAAGAAAGCATGCCGAGGAATCAGAGCAACCTGAAAGTTATCGCCTGGCATTCATGTACCGCCCAGTCGATGATTATAGCTTGAGTAGATGTGTTAGAATTGGGACAACGTCTAAAATTTGTCCCTATTGCAAGGCCTTGAAATTCAATGGTGGAACAATGGAAATGTGTTGCGACTCAGGAAAAGTTGAACTTCCTCTATTGGCTGCACCACCAGAGCCATTGAAGACTTTCCTTACTGGAACTACGTCGGAATTTAAGCGTTTTTTGTCAAAAATAAGAAAATACAACTCATGTTTCCAAATGACGTCGTTTGGAGCCCAAATCGAAAATCCAGATCAATTTATGTCTACTTTCAAAGTAAAAGGGCAAATTTATCATAGAGCAGGGTCCCTTCTACCATTCTCAGGCGAGAATCATAAATTTTTACAATTGTACTTCATTAGTGATAGAAATTCTGAATTGAATGCACGTTGCGAAATTTCTCCCAAGGTTGAAAGGACAATCGTTTCCCAATTGCAACATCTTTTCCACGAAAATAATAATTTAGTGCGTCTGTTCAAAACAGCCATCGATTTGATGCCTACTGATACGCATAAAATTGTTATTTCCGCTGACAAATCGCCTCCTGGCCAACATGTGCGTAGATACAATGCTCCAACTATCGACGAAGTGGCAATCGTTATGGTCGGTGATCAGTTTTTACCTCGCAATATTATTCTTCATAAGCGAAACGCTCAGTTGTTAAGAATTGCTGAAATTCATCGATGCTACGATGCCCTACAATATCCTATCATTTTTTGGGATGGAGCCGACGGCTATCACTTTAATATTAAATTGTTTAATCCAGCCACTAACAAAGAAATGAATAAGAAATGCAGTGCAATGCATTATTTATTCCTATAGAATAATGATTCGGCAGGATGAAGAAAATTATATTTTAAAATGCCGTGAATTGTTTCACCAGACATGGCAGTTTTTGGCTTGCAGCCCGAAATCAAAGATTTCGACGAAATTGTACAATATCAGGCTGGAAGATACATAAGCAGTCATGAAGCTGTTTGGCGAATTCTTTCATTTCCGATACATGAACGTAGTACAGCTGTTGTTCACTTAGCGGTACATTTACAGAATGGTCAACGTGTTTATTTCACGGAAACCAACGTGCAACAAAGAGCCCTGAATCCACGGGATACAACATTAACAGCTTTTTTTCGCTTTGCAAAAATGATTCTTTTGCAAAAAAACTGCTGTATACTGAAGTGCCTTCGTATTACACGTGGAATACTAAAAATAAAGTATTTGAACGTCGAAAACAGGGTAAGTCAGTCAGCGGCCAACCTACCATCTTCAAAGATACCACGATAGGAAGACTCTACACCATTCACCCCAATCAACATGAATGCTTCTTTCTACGCCTGCTTTTGGTGAATGTACCCGGTCCGACATCCTTTGAGTATTTGAGAACTGTAAACGGTACTATACATGACACTTACCGTAGTACATGCCAAGCTCTGAATTTATTGGAGAATGACCAACACTGGGATAACTGCATCAATGACGCGTGCGACCGTTGGCATCATTTTAACAACTTGCTCTCCATCAGCTCCTACAGAGTTATGGGAAAAATATAAGTCAAAAATGTCCGAAGATATACTCCATCGAAAACAGTTTGAGACGTCAGATATGACTTTTGATTTTAAATCAGAAATTTACAAATACACTTTAGTTATTATAGAAGATTTGTGCGTACGTATGGCAAACAAACCTCTTCAGGATTTGGGAATGCCTTCACCTAACCGTATCGCTGCTGTTTCGACATGTGTAGAATAGGATCGTGAACAAAGTTACAGTACGAGTGATCTATTGTCGTATGTACAAAATAACATTTCCAAGTTAACGTCGGAACAAAAAGACATTTATGATACGATAATGCATTGTGTCGATAACAACGTTGGAGAAATTTTCTTTATGGATGCGCCAGGAGGTACTGGTAAAACGTTTGTGATAAAACTGATTCTGGCATCAATTCGATCAAAAAATGATATAGCGTTGGCAATTGCGTCGTCCGGAATAGCCGCAACATTGCTGCCTGGTGGAAGAACTACTCATTCCGCTTTGAAATTGCCTCTGAATTTGCATTCTACAGAAACTCCCACGTGCAATATTTCCAAATCATCCGGGATGGGTAAGGTATTGCAGCAATGCAAACTTATTATTTGGAATGAGTGCACAATGGCACACAAAAAATCGCTCGAGGCTCTGGATCATGCTTGAAAGATTTGAGAGGCAAGTCGAAACCCTTTGGCAGCACATTAATATTGCTTGTGGGAGATTTCAGGCAAACATTACCTATAATACCTAGATCAACTCCTGCAGACGAAATGAATACTTGCCTGAAAAATTCTAATTTATGGGCACAAGTAAAAATATTAAAATTAACTACAAATATGCGTGTCCGATTGCAAAACCATGACTCTGGTCAAACATTTTCAGATCAATTGCTGGCAATTGGAAACGGAAAGTTCCCAGTAGACTCAATTTCGGGACGTATACAACTACCTGCTGATTTCTGTAATTTAGTGACGTCCAAAAATGAATTGATTGAAAAAGTATTTCCGAATATTCTAAAAAATTATAAAAATAATAAATGGCTAAGTGAAAGAGTGATTCTCGCACCCAAAAATATAGACGTCCACGAAATCAACAATATTGTTTTGACCAAGATTCGAGACCAGGCAGTCCTTTACAAGTCAGTCGACACAGTTTTGGAACCAAATGAAGCGGTTAATTATCCATCTGAATTTTTAAATTCCATAGATCTTTCAGGGTTTCCACCGCACGTGCTACAACTAAAAATAGGCGTCCCAATAATACTTTTAAGAAATATCAACCCACCAAAGCTTTGCAATGGCACGCGACTTGCCGTAAAAAAAAAACAATGGAAAACCTAATAGAGGCCACAATCTTGACAGGGCCTTTTGAGGATGAGGCTGTTCTTATTCCTCGCATTCCCATGATTCCAACGGATCTGCCTTTTCAATTTAAAAGATTGCAATCCCCAATTTAATTAGCATTTGCAATCACCATTAACAAAGCTCAAGGTCAATCATTAGAAAAATGTGGTATAGATCTTAATACTGATTGTTTTTCCCATGGACAATTGTACGTTGCATGTTCGAGGGTCGGTAAACCTGACAATCTATTTATATGTAGCGACAATTTGACAGCGTAGAATGTTGTATATTCGCAAGTTTTACGCAGTTAATTTGTATTGTATCTATCTATCTATCTATATAAAAACGAGTTGTGTGTATGCATGTTTATTTGTTTGTAAAAAGAGCGTTTGCATATGACGTCATTATTAGTACATAAGGCTTTGTATATGCACAGACAATGGGAAAGCCAAGAATGTTGTAAATTCGCAAGTTTTACGTAGTTTGAAACACATATATAAATCTATCTATATTCACAGGTGGGACACAGGGACACAACTACAATGGCACGTAACTAATAATGCACGTAACGACTTACGCGCGCGTGGGGGCTAGGGGGGCGCTAGGCACACCACCAACTAGGTGTTGGGGTGGCGCGAAGTGCCACCCTAACAGCTAGTATACTTATAATAACGTCATATACAAAGCCTTTTATACTCATAATGACGTCATATTCGTACAAACAAACAAACATTCAACTTATTTATATATATATATACTAGCTGTTGGGGTGGCGCTTCGCGCCACCCCAACACCTAGCTGGTGGGGGCGCTTCGCGCCCCCCCCAAGACCCCCGCGCGCGTAAGTCGTTACGCGCCATATTAGTTACGCGCCATTGTAGTTGTGTCCCTATGTCCCACCTGTGAATATAGATATATATATATATATATATATATCTATATATATAAAAATAAGTTGTCTGTGGATGGATGGATGGATGGATGTGTGGATGGATGTGTCAGGTGACGTCACCTGAAAAAACTGGATTAGGTGACGTCAAAACTGAAAAAACTAAAAAAAGGCAAAAACTACAAAAAAAACTAAAAACTAATAAAAAAAATAAAAAAGCTAAAAAACTAAAAAAACTATAAAGGTAAAAACCAATAAAAAACTAAAAAAAAAACTGAAAAAACTAAAAAAAGGCAAAAACTACAAAAAAAAACTAAAAACTAATAAAAAAAGTAAAAAAGCTAAAAAACTAAAAAAACTAAAAAAACTAAAAAAAGGTAAAAAACTAAAAAAAATAAAAAATAAAAAAAAACTAAAAAAAAGGAAAAAACTGAAAAATAAGCTAAAATAAAGGTAAAAACCAATAAAAAACTAAAAAAAAAAGGAAAAAACTAATAAATGACGACACTCAAAGAGAAAGCGACCAGGACAAAAAACTAAAAAAAAAGGCAAAAACTACAAAAAAACTAAAAACTAATAAAAAAAATAAAAAAGCTAAAAAACTAAAAAAACTAAAAAAAGGTAAAAAACTAAAAAAACTAAAAACTAAAAAAAAACTAAAAAAGGTAAAAACTAAAAGAACTAAAAAAGAAAAAAATAAATGACGACACTCAAAGAGAAAGCGACCAGGACAAAAGGAATGTTCGATTAGCAATCAACAAAGCACCGGGACACAGGGAGTATAAATGACGACCAGGACACAAGTAAAAAAAAAAATTAACAAAACTAAAAAGAAGGTAAAAACTACAAAAAAACTAAAAAGAAAAAAAAACTAAAAACTAATAAAAAAACTAAAAAATCTAAAAATCTAAATAAACTAAAAAAGAAAAAAAGGAAAAAAATAAAGGAGAAAAACAAAACTAAAAAACGAATGTATATACAGACCGGTACACCGGGATACAAATGACGACCGGGACACAGGGAATATAAATAACGACCGGGACACAGGGACACAACTACAACGGGGACACCGGGGGAAACAGGGGGATATAAATGACGACCGGGACAAAAAAACTAAAAAGAAATAAAAACTAAAAACTAATAAAAAAAACTAAAAAATCTAAAAATCTAAATAAGCTAAAAAGAAAAAAAAAGGAAAAAAATAAAGGAGAAAAACAAAACTAAAAAACGAATGTATATACAGACCGGGACACCGGGATACAAATGATGACCGGGACCCGGGACACAGGGAATATAAATGACGACCGGGACACAGGGACACAACTACAACGGGGACACCGGGGGAAACAGGGGGATAACCTGACAATCTATTTATATGCAAAGACAATGGGACAGCAAAGAATGTTGTATATTCGCAAGTTTTACGTAGTTTAAAACCATATATATATATATATATCTATATTCACAGGTGGGACATAGGGACACAACTACAATGGCGCGTAACTATTATGGCGCGTAACGACTTACGCGCGCGGGGGGGCTTGGGGGGGGGCGCGAAGCGCCCCCACCAACTAGGTGTTGGGGTGGCGCGAAGCGCCACCCCATATATATATATCTATACTAGCTGTTGGGGTGGCGCTTCGCGCCACCCCAACACCTAGTTGGTGGGGCGCTTCGCGCCCCCCCCCAAGCCCCCCCGCGCGCGTAAGTCGTTACGCGCCATAATAGTTACGCGCCATTGCAGTTGTGTCCCTATGTCCCACCTGTGAATATAGATAGATATATATATATGGTTTTAACTACGTAAAACTTGCGAATATACAACATTCTTTGCTGTCCCATTGTCTTTGCATATAAATAGATTGTCAGGTTTACCGACTCTTGAACATGCAACATATAATGGTCCATGGGAAAACAATCTGTATTCAGATCTATACCTCATGATTCTAATGATTGCCCTTGAGCTTTGTTGATGGTGATTGCTAATCGACCATTCCCCTGTCCCGGTGTCCCGGTCGTCATTTACATCCCCCTGTTTCCCCCGGTGTCCCCGTTGTAGTTGTGTCCCTGTGTCCCGGTCGTCATTTATATTCCCTGTGTCCCGGGTCCCGGTCGTCATTTGTATCCCGGTGTCCCGGTCTGTATATACATTCGTTTTTTAGTTTTGTTTTTCTCCTTTATTTTTTTCCTTTTTTTTTTCTTTTTTAGCTTATTTAGATTTTTAGATTTTTTAGTTTTTTTATTAGTTTTTAGGTTTTTTTTCTTTTTAGTTTTTTTGTCCCGGTCGTCATTTATATCCCCCTGTTTCCCCCGGTGTCCCCGTTGTAGTTGTGTCCCTGTGTCCCGGTCGTCATTTATATTCCCTGTGTCCCGGTCGTCATTTATTAGTTTTTCCCTTTTTTTTTTTTAGTTTTTTATTGGTTTTTACCTTTATTTTAGCTTATTTTTCAGTTTTTTCCTTTTTTTTAGTTTTTTTTTATTTTTTATTTTTTTTAGTTTTTTACCTTTTTTTAGTTTTTTTAGTTTTTTTAGTTTTTTAGCTTTTTTACTTTTTTTATTAGTTTTTAGTTTTTTTTGTAGTTTTTGCCTTTTTTTTAGTTTTTTCAGTTTTTTTTGTTTTTTATTGGTTTTTACCCTTATAGTTTTTTAGTTTTTTAGCTTTTTTATTTTTTTTATTAGTTTTTAGTTTTTTTTGTAGTTTTTGCCTTTTTTTAGTTTTTTCAGTTTTGACGTCACCTGATCCAGTTTTTTCAGGTGACGTCACCTGACACATCCATCCACACATCCATCCACAACTTATTTTTATATATATAGATATATAAAAATAAGTTGTCTGTGGATGGATGGATGGATGGATGTTTGGATGGATGTGTCAGGTGACGTCACCTGAAAAAACTGGATTAGGTGACGTCAAAACTGAAAAAACTAAAAAAAGGCAAAAACTACAAAAAAACTAAAAACTAATAAAAAAAATAAAAAAGCTAAAAAACTAAAAAAACTATAAAGGTAAAAACCAATAAAAAACTAAAAAAAAAACTGAAAAAACTAAAAAAAGGCAAAAACTACAAAAAAAAACTAAAAACTAATAAAAAAAGTAAAAAAGCTAAAAAACTAAAAAAACTAAAAAAACTAAAAAAAGGTAAAAAACTAAAAAAAATAAAAATAAAAAAAAACTAAAAAAAAGGAAAAAACTGAAAAATAAGCTAAAATAAAGGTAAAAACCAATAAAAAAACTAAAAAAAAAAAGGAAAAAACTAATAAATGACGACACTCAAAGAGAAAGCGACCAGGACAAAAAACTAAAAAAAAGGCAAAAACTACAAAAAAACTAAAAACTAATAAAAAAAATAAAAAAGCTAAAAAACTAAAAAAACTAAAAAAAGGTAAAAAACTAAAAAAACTAAAAACTAAAAAAAAACTAAAAAAGGTAAAAACTAAAAGAACTAAAAAAGAAAAAAATAAATGACGACACTCAAAGAGAAAGCGACCAGGACAAAAGGAATGTTCGATTAGCAATCAACAAAGCACCGGGACACAGGGAGTATAAATGACGACCAGGACACAAGTAAAAAAAAAAATTAACAAAACTAAAAAGAAGGTAAAAACTACAAAAAAACTAAAAAGAAAAAAAAACTAAAAACTAATAAAAAAACTAAAAAATCTAAAAATCTAAATAAACTAAAAAGAAAAAAAAAAGGAAAAAAATAAAGGAGAAAAAACAAAACTAAAAAACGAATGTATATACAGACCGGTACACCGGGATACAAATGACGACCGGGACACAGG
>NW_027064679.1:0-25024 GCF_032884065.1 Artemia franciscana
CTACTATTTCTATGAGTCATATGCAAGACGTCATTTTAGAAAAGACTTTTTCACTATTCAATAAATAGATTCAAATCTATTTGAATCTAGAATCAAACTTTCTGTTTGATTCTAATAGAATCAATAGAATAGCACTAGTTCGTATGTGACGTCTTGCATATGGTTCTAGAATTCTAATCTATTGATTCTAGACCAGCTAGAATCAATAGTAGATAGAACAGTGAAAGTTTGATTCTAGCTAGTCTATCTACTATTTCTATGAGTCATATGCAAGACGTCATTTTAGAAAAGACTTTTTCACTATTCAATAAATAGATTCAAATCTATTTGAATCTAGAATCAAACTTTCTGTTTGATTCTAATAGAATCAATAGAATAGCACTAGTTCGTGTGTGACGTCTTGCATATGGTTCTAGAATTCTAATCTATTGATTCTAGCTAGTCTATCTACTATTTCTATGAGTCATATGCAAGACGTCATTTTAGAAAAGACTTTTTCACTATTCAATAAATAGATTCAAATCTATTTGAATCTAGAATCAAACTTTCTGTTTGATTCTAATAGAATCAATAGAATAGCACTAGTTTGTATGTGACGTCTTGCATATGGTTCTAGAATTCTAATCTATTGATTCTAGACCAGCTAGAATCAATAGTAGATAGAACAGTGAAAGTTTGATTCTAGCTAGTCTATCTACTATTTCTATGAGTCATATGCAAGACGTCATTTTAGAAAAGACTTTTTCACTATTCAATAAATAGATTCAAATCTATTTGAATCTAGAATCAAACTTTCTGTTTGATTCTAATAGAATCAATAGAATAGCACTAGTTCGTATGTGACGTCTTGCATATGGTTTTAGAATTCTAATCTATTGATTCTAGCTAGTCTATCTACTATTTCTATGAGTCATATGCAAGACGTCATTTTAGAAAAGACTTTTTCACTATTCAATAAATAGATTCAAATCTATTTGAATCTAGAATCAAACTTTCTGTTTGATTCTAATAGAATCAATTGAATAGCACTAGTTCGTATGTGACGTCTTGCATATGGTTCTAGAATTCTAATCTATTGATTCTAGACCAGCTAGAATCAATAGTAGATAGAACAGTGAAAGTTTGATTCTAGCTAGTCTATCTACTATTTCTATGAGTCATATGCAAGACGTCATTTTAGAAAAGACTTTTTCACTATTCAATAAATAGATTCAAATCTATTTGAATCTAGAATCAAACTTTCTGTTTGATTCTAATACAATCAATAGAGTAGCACTAGTTCGTATGTGACGTCTTGCATATGGTTCTAGAATTCTAATCTATTGATTCTAGCTAGTCTATCTACTATTTTTATGAGTCATATGCAAGACGTCATTTTAGAAAAGACTTTTTCACTATTCAATAAATAGATTCAAATCTATTTGAATCTAGAATCAAACTTTCTGTTTGATTCTAATAGAATCAATAGAATAGCACTAGTTCGTATGTGACGTCTTGCATATGGTTCTAGAATTCTAATCTATTGATTCTAGACCAGCTAGAATCAATAGTAGATACAACAGTGAAAGTTTGATTCTAGCTAGTCTATCTACTATTTCTATGAGTCATATGCAAGACGTCATTTTAGAAAAGACTTTTTCACTATTCAATAAATAGATTCAAATCTATTTGAATCTAGAATCAAACTTTCTGTTTGATTCTAATAGATCAATAGAATAGCACTAGTTCGTATGTGACGTCTTGCATATGGTTCTAGAATTCTAATCTATTGATTCTAGCTAGTCTATCTACTATTTCTATGAGTCATATGCAAGACGTCGTTTTAGAAAAGACTTTTTCACTATTCAATAAATAGATTCAAATCTATTTGAATCTAGAATCAAACTTTCTGTTTGATTCTAATAGAATCAATAGAATAGCACTAGTTCGTATATGACGTCTCGCATATGGTTCTAGAATTCTAATCTATTGATTCTAGCTAGTCTATTTACTATTTCTATGAGTCATATGCAAGACGTCATTTTAGAAAAGACTTTTTCACTATTCAATAAATAGATTCAAATCTATTTGAATCTAGAATCAAACTTTCTGTTTGATTCTAATAGAATCAATAGAATAGCACTAGTTTGTATGTGAGGTCTTGCATATGGTTCTAGAATTCTAATCTATTGATTCTAGACCAGCTAGAATCAATAGTAGATAGAACAGTGAAAGTTTGATTCTAGCTAGTCTATCTACTATTTCTATGAGTCATATGCAAGACGTCATTTTAGAAAAGACTTTTTCACTTTTCAATAAATAGATTCAAATCTATTTGAATCTAGAATCAAACTTTCTGTTTGATTCTAATAGAATCAATAGAATAGCACTAGTTCGTATGTGACGTCTTGCATATGGTTCTAGAATTCTAATCTATTGATTCTAGACCAGCTAGAATCAATAGTAGATAGAACAGTGAAAGTTTGATTCTAGCTAGTCTATCTACTATTTCTATGAGTCATATGCAAGACGTCATTTTAGAAAAGACTTTTTCACTATTCAATAAATAGATTCAAATCTATTTGAATCTAGAATCAAACTTTCTGTTTGATTCTAATAGAATCAATAGAATAGCACTAGTTCGTATGTGACGTCTTGCATATGGTTCTAGAATTCTAATCTATTGATTCTAGCTAGTCTATCCACTATTTCTATGAGTCAAATGCAAGACGTCATTTTAGAAAAGACTTTTTCACTATTCAATAAATAGATTCAAATCTATTTGTATCTAGAATCAAACTTTCTGTTTGATTCTAATAGAATCAATAGAATAGCACTAGTTCGTGTGTGACGTCTTGCATATGGTTCTAGAATTCTAATCTATTGATTCTAGCTAGTCTATCTACTATTTCTATGAGTCATATGCAAGACGTCATTTTAGAAAAGGCTTTTCACTATTCAATAAATAGATTCAAATCTATTTGAATCTAGAATCAAACTTTCTGTTTCATTCTAATAGAATCAATAGAATAGCACTAGTTCGTATGTGACGTCTTGCATATGGTTCTAGAATTCTAATCTATTGATTCTAGACCAGCTAGAATCAATAGTAGATAGAACAGTGAAAGTTTGATTCTAGCTAGTCTATCTACTATTTCTATGAGTCATATGCAAGACGTCATTTTAGAAAAGACTTTTTCACTATTCAATAAATAGATTCAAATCTATTTGAATCTAGAATCAAATTTCTGTTTGATTCTAATAGAATCAATAGAATACCACTAGTTCGTATGTGACGTCTTGCATATGGTTCTAGAATTCTAATCTATTGATTCTAGCTAGTCTATCTACTATTTCGATGAGTCATATGCAAGACGTCATTTTAGAAAAGACTTTTTCACTATTCAATAAATAGATTCAAATCTATTTGAATCTAGAATCAAACTTTCTGTTTGATTCTAATAGAATCAATAGAATAGCACTAGTTCGTATGTGACGTCTTGCATATGGTTCTAGAATTCTAATCTATTGATTCTAGACCAGCTAGAATCAATAGTAGATAGAACAGTGAAAGTTTGATTCTAGCTAGTCTATCTATTATTTCTATGAGTCATATGCAAGACGTCATTTTAGAAAAGACTTTTTCACTATTCAATAAATAGATTCAAATCTATTTAAATCTAGAATCAAACTTTCTGTTTGATTCTAATAGAATCAATAGAATAGCACTAGTTCGTATGTGACGTCTTGCATATGGTTCTAGAATTCTAATCTATTGATTCTAGCTAGTCTATCTACTATTTCTATGAGTCATATGCAAGACGTCATTTTAGAAAAGACTTTTTCACTATTCAATATATAGATTCAAATCTATTTGAATCTAGAATCAAACTTTCTGTTTGATTCTAATAGAATCAATAGAATAGCACTAGTTCGTATGTGACGTCTTGCATATGGTTCTAGAATTCTAATCTATTGATTCTAGACCAGCTAGAATCAATAGTAGATAGAACAGTGAAAGTTTGATTCTAGCTAGTCTATCTACTATTTCTATGAGTCATATGCAAGACGTCATTTTAGAAAAGACTTTTTCACTATTCAATAAATAGATTCAAATCTATTTGAATCTAGAATCAAACTTTCTGTTTGATTCTAATAGAATCAATAGAATACCACTAGTTCGTATGTGACGTCTTGCATATGGTTCTAGAATTCTAATCTATTGATTCTAGCTAGTCTATCTACTATTTCGATGAGTCATATGCAAGACGTCATTTTAGAAAAGACTTTTACACTATTCAATAAATAGATTCAAATCTATTTGAATCTAGAATCAAACTTTCTGTTTGATTCTAATAGAATCAATAGAATAGCACTAGTTCGTATGTGACGTCTTGCATATGGTTCTAGAATTCTAATCTATTGATTCTAGACCAGCTAGAGTCAATAGTAGATAGAACAGTGAAAGTTTGATTCTAGCTAGTCTATCTACTATTTCTATGAGTCATATGCAAGACGTCATTTTAGAAAAGACTTTTTCACTATTCAATAAATAGATTCAAATCTATTTAAATCTAGAATCAAACTTTCTGTTTGATTCTAATAGAATCAATAGAATAGCACTAGTTCGTATGTGACGTCTTGCATACGGTTCTAGAATTCTAATCTATTGATTCTAGCTAGTCTATCTACTATTTCTATGAGTCATATGCAAGACGTCATTTTAGAAAAGACTTTTTCACTATTCAATAAATAGATTCAAATCTATTTGAATCTAGAATCAAACTTTCTGTTTGATTCTAATAGAATCAATAGAATAGCACTAGTTCGTATGTGACGTCTTCCATATGGTTATAGAATTCTAATCTATTGATTCTAGACCAGCTAGAATCAATAGTAGATAGAACAGTGAAAGTTTGATTCTAGCTAGTCTATCTACTATTTCTATGAGTCATATGCAAGACGTCATTTTAGAAAAGTTTTTTCACTATTCAATAAATAGATTCAAATCTATTTGAATCTAGAATCAAACTTTCTGTTTGATTCTAATAGAATCAATAGAATAGCATTAGTTCGTATGTGACGTCTTGCATATGGCTCTAGAATTCTAATCTATTGATTCTAGCTAGTAAATCTACTATTTCTATGAGTCATATGCAAGACGTCATTTTAGAAAAGACTTTTTCACTATTCAATAAATAGATTCAAATCTATTTGAATCTAGAATCAAACTTTCTGTTTGATTCTAATAGAATCAATAGAATAACACTAGTTCGTATGTGACGTCTTGCATATGGTTCTAGAATTCTAATCTATTGATTCTAGACCAGCTAGAATCAATAGTAGATAGAACAGTGAAAGTTTGATTCTAGCTAGTCTATCTACTATTTCTATGAGTCATATGCAAGACGTCATTTTAGAAAAGACTTTTTCACTATTCAATAAATAGATTCAAATCTATTTGAATCTAGAATCAAACTTTCTGTTTGATTCTAATAGAATCAATAGAATAGCACTAGTTCGTGTGTGACGTCTTGCATATGGTTCTAGAATTCTAATCTATTGATTCTAGCTAGTCTATCTACTATTTCTATGAGTCATATGCAAGACGTCATTTTAGAAAAGACTTTTTCACTATTCAATAAATAGATTCAAATCTATTTGAATCTAGAATCAAACTTTCTGTTTGATTCTAATAGAATCAATAGAATAGCACTAGTTCGTATATGACGTCTTGCATATGGTTCTAGAATTCTAATCTATTGATTCTAGACCAGCTAGAATCAATAGTAGATAGAACAGTGAAAGTTTGATTCTAGCTAGTCTATCTACTATTTCTATGAGTCATTTGCAAGACGTCATTTTAGAAAAGACTTTTTCACTATTCAATAAATAGATGCAAATCTATTTGAATCTAGAATCAAACTTTCTGTTTGATTCTAATAGAATCAATAGAATAGCACTAGTTCGTATGTGACGTCTTGCATATGGTTCTAGAATTCTAATCTATTGATTCTAGCTAGTCTATCTACTATTTCTATGAGTCATATGCAAGACGTCATTTTAGAAAAGACTTTTTCACTATTCAATAAATAGATTCAAATCTATTTGAATCTAGAATCAAACTTTCTGTTTGATTCTAATAGAATCAATAGAATAGCACTAGTTTGTATGTGACGTCTTGCATATGGTTCTAGAATTCTAATCTATTGATTCTAGACCAGCTAGAATCAATAGTAGATAGAACAGTGAAAGTTTGATTCTAGCTAGTCTATCTACTATTTCTATGAGTCATATGCAAGACGTCATTTTAGAAAAGACTTTTTCACTATTCAATAAATAGATTCAAATCTATTTGAATCTAGAATCAAACTTTCTGTTTGATTCTAATAGAATCAATAGAATAGCACTAGTTCGTATGTGACGTCTTGCATATGGTTCTAGAATTCTAATCTATTGATTCTAGCTAGTCTATCTACTATTTCTATGAGTCATATGCAAGACGTCATTTTAGAAAAGACTTTTTCACTATTCAATAAATAGATTCAAATCTATTTGAATCTAGAATCAAACTTTCTGTTTGATTCTAATAGAATCAATTGAATAGCACTAGTTCGTATGTGACGTCTTGCATATGGTTCTAGAATTCTAATCTATTGATTCTAGACCAGCTAGAATCAATAGTAGATAGAACAGTGAAACTTTGATTCTAGCTAGTCTATCTACTATTTCTATGAGTCATATGCAAGACGTCATTTTAGAAAAGACTTTTTCACTATTCAATAAATAGATTCAAATCTATTTGAATCTAGAATCAAACTTTCTGTTTGATTCTAATACAATCAATAGAATAGCACTAGTTCGTATGTGACGTCTTGCATATGGTTCTAGAATTCTAATCTATTGATTCTAGCTAGTCTATCTACTATTTTTATGAGTCATATGCAAGACGTCATTTTAGAAAAGACTTTTTCACTATTCAATAAATAGATTCAAATCTATTTGAATCTAGAATCAAACTTTCTGTTTGATTCTAATAGAATCAATAGAATAGCACTAGTTCGTATGTGACGTCTTGCATATGGTTCTAGAATTCTAATCTATTGATTCTAGACCAGCTAGAATCAATAGTAGATACAACAGTGAAAGTTTGATTCTAGCTAGTCTATCTACTATTTCTATGAGTCATATGCAAGACGTCATTTTAGAAAAGACTTTTTCACTATTCAATAAATAGATTCAAATCTATTTGAATCTAGAATCAAACTTTCTGTTTGATTCTAATAGAATCAATAGAATAGCACTAGTTCGTATGTGACGTCTTGCATATGGTTCTAGAATTCTAATCTATTGATTCTAGCTAGTCTATCTACTATTTCTATGAGTCATATGCAAGACGTCGTTTTAGAAAAGACTTTTTCACTATTCAATAAATAGATTCAAATCTATTTGAATCTAGAATCAAACTTTCTGTTTGATTCTAATAGAATCAATAGAATAGCACTAGTTCGTATATGACGTCTCGCATATGGTTCTAGAATTCTAATCTATTGATTCTAGCTAGTCTATTTACTATTTCTATGAGTCATATGCAAGACGTCATTTTAGAAAAGACTTTTTCACTATTCAATAAATAGATTCAAATCTATTTGAATCTAGAATCAAACTTTCTGTTTGATTCTAATAGAATCAATAGAATAGCACTAGTTTGTATGTGAGGTCTTGCATATGGTTCTAGAATTCTAATCTATTGATTCTAGACCAGCTAGAATCAATAGTAGATAGAACAGTGAAAGTTTGATTCTAGCTAGTCTATCTACTATTTCTATGAGTCATATGCAAGACGTCGTTTTAGAAAAGACTTTTTCACTATTCAATAAATAGATTCAAATCTATTTGAATCTAGAATCAAACTTTCTGTTTGATTCTAATAGAATCAATAGAATAGCACTAGTTCGTATATGACGTCTCGCATATGGTTCTAGAATTCTAATCTATTGATTCTAGCTAGTCTATTTACTATTTCTATGAGTCATATGCAAGACGTCATTTTAGAAAAGACTTTTTCACTATTCAATAAATAGATTCAAATCTATTTGAATCTAGAATCAAACTTTCTGTTTGATTCTAATAGAATCAATAGAATAGCAGTAGTTCATATGTGACGTCTTGCATATGGTTCTAGAATTCTTATCTATTGATTCTAGCTAGTCTATCTACTATTTCTATGAGTCATATGCAAGACGTCATTTTAGAAAAGACTTTTTCACTATTCAATAAATAGATTCAAATCTATTTGAATCTAGAATCAAACTTTCTGTTTGATTCTAATAGAATCAATAGAATAGCACTAGTTCGTATGTGACGTCTTGCATATGGTTCTAGAATTCTAATCTATTGATTCTAGCTAGTCTATCTACTATTTCTATGAGTCATATGCAAGACGTCATTTTAGAAAAGACTTTTTCACTTTTCAATAAATAGATTCAAATCTATTTGAATCTAGAATCAAACTTTCTATTTGATTCTAATAGAATCAATAGAATAGCACTAGTTCGTATGTGACGTCTTGCATATGGTTCTAGAATTCTAATCTATTGATTCTAGACCAGCTAGAATCAATAGTAGATAGAACAGTGAAAGTTTGATTCTAGCTAGTCTATCTACTATTTCTATGAGTCATATGCAAGACGTCATTTTAGAAAAGACTTTTTCACTATTCAATAAATAGATTCAAATCTATTTGAATCTAGAATCAAACTTTCTGTTTGATTCTAATAGAATCAATAGAATAGCACTAGTTCGTATGTGACGTCTTGCATATGGTTCTAGAATTCTAATCTATTGATTCTAGCTAGTCTATCTACTATTTCTATGAGTCAAATGCAAGACGTCATTTTAGAAAAGACTTTTTCACTATTCAATAAATAGATTCAAATCTATTTGTATCTAGAATCAAACTTTCTGTTTGATTCTAATAGAATCAATAGAATAGCACTAGTTCGTGTGTGACGTCTTGCATATGGTTCTAGAATTCTAATCTATTGATTCTAGCTAGTCTATCTACTATTTCTATGAGTCATATGCAAGACGTCATTTTAGAAAAGACTTTTTCACTATTCAATAAATAGATTCAAATCTATTTGAATCTAGAATCAAACTTTCTGTTTGATTCTAATAGAATCAATAGAATAGCACTAGTTCGTATGTGACGTCTTGCATATGGTTCTAGAATTCTAATCTATTGATTCTAGACCAGCTAGAATCAATAGTAGATAGAACAGTGAAAGTTTGATTCTAGCTAGTCTATCTACTATTTCTATGAGTCATATGCAAGACGTCATTTTAGAAAAGACTTTTTCACTATTCAATAAATAGATTCAAATCTATTTGAATCTAGAATCAAACTTTCTGTTTGATTCTAATAGAATCAATAGAATACCACTAGTTCGTATGTGACGTCTTGCATATGGTTCTAGAATTCTAATCTATTGATTCTAGCTAGTCTATCTACTATTTCGATGAGTCATATGCAAGACGTCATTTTACAAAAGACTTTTTCACTATTCAATAAATAGATTCAAATCTATTTGAATCTAGAATCAAACTTTCTGTTTGATTCTAATAGAATCAATAGAATAGCACTAGTTCGTATGTGACGTCTTGCATATGGTTCTAGAATTCTAATCTATTGATTCTAGACCAGCTAGAATCAATAGTAGATAGAACAGTGAAAGTTTGATTCTAGCTAGTCTATCTACTATTTCTATGAGTCATATGCAAGACGTCATTTTAGAAAAGACTTTTTCACTATTCAATAAATAGATTCAAATCTATTTGAATCTAGAATCAAACTTTCTGTTTGATTCTAATAGAATCAATAGAATAGCACTAGTTCGTATGTGACGTCTTGCATATGGTTCTAGAATTCTAATCTATTGATTCTAGCTAGTCTATCTACTATTTCTATGAGTCATATGCAAGACGTCATTTTAGAAAAGACTTTTTCACTATTCAATAAATAGATTCAAATCTATTTGAATCTAGAATCAAACTTTCTGTTTGATTCTAATAGAATCAATAGAATAGCACTAGTTCGTATGTGACGTCTTGCATATGGTTATAGAATTCTAATCTATTGATTCTAGACCAGCTAGAATCAATAGTAGATAGAACAGTGAAAGTTTGATTCTAGCTAGTCTATCTACTATTTCTATGAGTCATATGCAAGACGTCATTTTAGAAAATTTTTTCACTATTCAATAAATAGATTCAAATCTATTTGAATCTAGAATCAAACTTTCTGTTTGATTCTAATAGAATCAATAGAATAGCATTAGTTCGTATGTGACGTCTTGCATATGGCTCTAGAATTCTAATCTATTGATTCTAGCTAGTATATCTACTATTTCTATGAGTCATATGCAAGACGTCATTTTAGAAAAGACTTTTTCACTATTCAATAAATAGATTCAAATCTATTTGAATCTAGAATCAAACTTTCTGTTTGATTCTAATAGAATCAATAGAATAGCACTAGTTCGTATGTGACGTCTTGCATATGGTTCTAGAATTCTAACCTATTGATTCTAGACCAGCTAGAATCAATAGTAGATAGAACAGTGAAAGTTTGATTCTAGCTAGTCTATCTACTATTTCTATGAGTCATATGCAAGGCGTCATTTTAGAAAAGACTTTTTCACTATTCAATATATAGATTCAAATCTATTTGAATCTAGAATCAAACTTTCTGTTTGATTCTAATAGAATCAATAGAATAGCACTAGTTCGTGTGTGACGTCTTGCATATGGTTCTAGAATTCTAATCTATTGATTCTAGCTAGTCTATCTACTATTTCTATGAGTCATATGCAAGACGTCATTTTAGAAAAGACTTTTTCACTATTCAATAAATAGATTCAAATCTATTTGAATCTAGAATCAAACTTTCTGTTTGATTCTAATAGAATCAATAGAATAGCACTAGTTCGTATATGACGTCTTGCATATGGTTCTAGAATTCTAATCTATTGATTCTAGACCAGCTAGAATCAATAGTAGATAGAACAGTGAAAGTTTGATTCTAGCTAGTCTATCTAATATTTCTATGAGTCATTTGCAAGACGTCATTTTAGAAAAGACTTTTTCACTATTCAATAAATAGATGCAAATCTATTTGAATCTAGAATCAAACTTTCTGTTTGATTCTAATAGAATCAATAGAATAGCACTAGTTCGTATGTGACGTCTTGCATATGGTTCTAGAATTCTAATCTATTGATTCTAGCTAGTGTATCTACTATTTCTATGAGTCATATGCAAGACGTCATTTTAGAAAAGACTTTTTCACTATTCAATAAATAGATTCAAATCTATTTGAATCTAGAATCAAACTTTCTGTTTGATTCTAATAGAATCAATAGAATAGCACTAGTTTGTATGTGACGGCTTGCATATGGTTCTAGAATTCTAATCTATTGATTCTAGACCAGCTAGAATCAATAGTAGATAGAACAGTGAAAGTTTGATTCTAGCTAGTCTATCTACTATTTCTATGAGTCATATGCAAGACGTCATTTTAGAAAAGACTTTTTCACTATTCAATAAATAGATTCAAATCTATTTGAATCTAGAATCAAACTTTCTGTTTGATTCTAATAGAATCAATAGAATAGCACTAGTTCGTATGTGACGTCTTGCATATGGTTCTAGAATTCTAATCTATTGATTCTAGCTAGTCTATCTACTATTTCTATGAGTCATATGCAAGACGTCATTTTAGAAAAGACTTTTTCACTATTCAATAAATAGATTCAAATCTATTTGAATCTAGAATCAAACTTTCTGTTTGATTCTAATAGAATCAATTGAATAGCACTAGTTCGTATGTGACGTCTTGCATATGGTTCTAGAATTCTAATCTATTGATTCTAGACCAGCTAGAATCAATAGTAGATAGAACAGTGAAACTTTGATTCTAGCTAGTCTATCTACTATTTCTATGAGTCATATGCAAGACGTCATTTTAGAAAAGACTTTTTCACTATTCAATAAATAGATTCAAATCTATTTGAATCTAGAATCAAACTTTCTGTTTGATTCTAATACAATCAATAGAATAGCACTAGTTCGTATGTGACGTCTTGCATATGGTTCTAGAATTCTAATCTATTGATTCTAGCTAGTCTATCTACTATTTCTATGAGTCATATGCAAGACGTCATTTTAGAAAAGACTTTTTCACTATTCAATAAATAGATTCAAATCTATTTGAATCTAGAATCAAACTTTCTGTTTGATTCTAATAGAATCAATAGAATAGCACTAGTTCGTATGTGACGTCTTGCATATGGTTCTAGAATTCTAATCTATTGATTCTAGACCAGCTAGAATCAATAGTAGATACAACAGTGAAAGTTTGATTCTAGCTAGTCTATCTACTATTTCTATGAGTCATATGCAAGACGTCATTTTAGAAAAGACTTTTTCACTATTCAATAAATAGATTCAAATCTATTTGAATCTAGAATCAAACTTTCTGTTTGATTCTAATAGAATCAATAGAATAGCACTAGTTCGTATGTGACGTCTTGCATATGGTTCTAGAATTCTAATCTATTGATTCTAGCTAGTCTATCTACTATTTCTATGAGTCATATGCAAGACGTCATTTTAGAAAAGACTTTTCCACTATTCAATAAATAGATTCAAATCTATTTGAATCTAGAATCAAACTTTCTGTTTGATTCTAATAGAATCAATAGAATAGCACTAGTTCGTATGTGACGTCTTGCATATGGTTCTAGAATTCTAATCTATTGATTCTAGACCAGCTAGAATCAATAGTAGATAGAACAGTGAAAGTTTGATTCTAGCTAGTCTATCTACTATTTCTATGAGTCATATGCAAGACGTCATTTTAGAAAAGACTTTTTCACTATTCAATAAATAGATTCAAATCTATTTGAATCTAGAATCAAACTTTCTGTTTGATTCTAATAGAATCAATAGAATAGCACTAGTTCGTATGTGACGTCTTGCATATGGTTCTAGAATTCTAATCTATTGATTCTAGCTAGTCTATCTACTATTTCTATGAGTCATATGCAAGACGTCATTTTAGAAAAGACTTTTTCACTATTCAATAAATAGATTCAAATCTATTTGAATCTAGAATCAAACTTTCTGTTTGATTCTAATAGAATCAATAGAATAGCACTAGTTCGTATGTGACGTCTTGCATATGGTTCTAGAATTCTAATCTATTGATTCTAGACCAGCTAGAATCAATAGTAGATAGAACAGTGAAAGTTTGATTCTAGCTAGTCTATCTACTATTTCTATGAGTCATATGCAAGACGTCATTTTAGAAAAGACTTTTTCACTATTCAATAAATAGATTCAAATCTATTTGAATCTAGAATCAAACTTTCTGTTTGATTCTAATAGAATCAATAGAATAGCACTAGTTCGTATGTGACGTCTTGCATATGGTTCTAGAATTCTAATCTATTGATTCTAGCTAGTCTATCTACTATTTCTATGAGTCATATGCAAGACGTCATTTTAGAAACAACTTTTTCACTATTCAATAAATAGATTCAAATCTATTTGAATCTAGAATCAAACTTTCTGTTTGATTCTAGTAGAATCAATAGAATAGCACTAGTTCGTATGTGACGTCTTGCATATGGTTCAAGAATTCTAATCTATTGATACTAGACCAGCTAGAATCAATAGTAGATAGAACAGTGAAAGTTTGATTCTAGCTAGTCTATCTACTATTTCTATGAGTCATATGCAAGACGTCATTTTAGAAAAGACTTTTTCACTATTCAATAAATAGATTCAAATATATTTGAATCTAGAATCAAACTTTCTGTTTGATTCTAATAGAATCAATAGAATAGCACTAGTTCGTATGTGACGTCTTGCATATGGTTCTAGAATTCTAATCTATTGATTCTAGCTAGTCTATCTACTATTTCTATGAGTCATATGCAAGACGTCATTTTAGAAACAACTTTTTCACTATTCAATAAATAGATTCAAATCTATTTGAATCTAGAATCAAACTTTCTGTTTGATTCTAGTAGAATCAATAGAATAGCACTAGTTCGTATGTGACGTCTTGCATATGGTTCAAGAATTCTAATCTATTGATACTAGACCAGCTAGAATCAATAGTAGATAGAACAGTGAAAGTTTGATTCTAGCTAGTCTATCTACTATTTCTATGAGTCATATGCAAGACGTCATTTTAGAAAAGACTTTTTCACTATTCAATAAATAGATTCAAATATATTTGAATCTAGAATCAAACTTTCTGTTTGATTCTAATAGAATCAATAGAATAGCACTAGTTCGTATGTGACGTCTTGCATATGGTTCTAGAATTCTAATCTATTGATTCTAGCTAGTCTATCTACTATTTCTATGAGTCATATGCAAGACGTCATTTTAGAAAAGACTTTTTCACTATTCAATAAATAGATTCAAATCTATTTGAATCTAGAATCAAACTTTCTGTTTGATTCTAATAGAATCAATAGAATAGCACTAGTTCGTATGTGACGTCTTGCATATGGTTCTAGAATTCTAATCTATTGATTCTAGCTAGTCTATCTACTATTTCTATGAGTCATATGTAAGACGTCATTTTAGAAAAGACTTTTTCACTATTCAATAAATAGATTCAAATCTATTTGAATCTAGAATCAAACTTTCTGTTTGATTCTAATAGAATCAATAGAATAGCACTAGTTCGTATGTGATGTCTTGCATATGGTTCTAGAATTCTAATCTATTGATTCTAGCTAGTCTATCTACTATTTCTATGAGTCATATGCAAGACGTCATTTTAGAAAAGACTTTTTCACTATTCAATAAATAGATTCAAATCTATTTGAATCTAGAATCAAACTTTCTGTTTGATTCTAATAGAATCAATAGAATAGCACTAGTTCGTATGTGACGTCTTGCATATGGTTCTAGAATTCTAATCTATTGATTCTAGACCAGCTAGAATCAATAGTAGATAGAACAGTGAAAGTTTGATTCTAGCTAGTCTATCTACTATTTCTATGAGTAATATGCAAGACGTCATTTTAGAAAAGACTTTTTCACTATTCAATAAATAGATTCAAATCTATTTGAATCTAGAATCAAACTTTCTGTTTGATTCTAATAGAATCAATAGAATAGCACTAGTTCGTATGTGACGTCTTGCATATGGTTCTAGAATTCTAATCTATTGATTCTAGCTAGTCTATCTACTATTTCTATGAGTCATATGCAAGACGTCATTTTAAAAAAGACTTTTTCTCTATTCAATAAATAGATTCAAATCTATTTGAATCTAGAAGGAAACTTTCTGTTTGATTCTTATAGAATCAATAGAATAGCACTAGTTCGTATGTGACGTCTTGCATATGGTTCTAGAATTCTAATCTATTGATTCTAGCTAGTCTATCTACTATTTCTATGAGTCATATGCAAGACGTCATTTTAGAAAAGACTTTTTCACTATTCAATAAATAGATTCAAATCTATTTGAATCTAGAATCAAACTTTCTGTTTGATTCTAATAGAATCAATAGAATAGCACTAGTTCGTATGTGACGTCTTGCATATGGTTCTAGAATTCTAATCTATTGATTCTAGACCAGCTAGAATCAATAGTAGATAGAACAGTGAAAGTTTGATTCTAGCTAGTCTATCTACTATTTCTATGAGTCATATGCAAGACGTCATTTTAGAAAAGACTTTTTCACTATTCAATAAATAGATTCAAATCTATTTGAATCTAGAATCAAACTTTCTGTTTGATTCTAATAGAATCAATAGAATAGCACTAGTTCGTATGTGACTTCTTGCATATGGTTCTAGAATTCTAATCTATTGATTCTAGCTAGTCTATCTACTATTTCTATGAGTCATATGCAAGACGTCATTTTAGAAAAGACTTTTTCACTATTAAATAAATAGATTCAAATCTATTTGAATCTAGAATCAAACTTTCTGTTTGATTCTAATAGAATCAATAGAATAGCACTAGTTCGTATGTGACGTCTTGCATATGGTTCTAGAATTCTAATCTATTGATTCTAGACCAGCTAGAATCAATAGTAGATAGAACAGTGAAAGTTTGATTCTAGCTAGTCTATCTACTATTTTTATGAGTCATATGCAAGACGTCATTTTAGAAAAGACTTTTTCACTATTCAATAAATAGATTCAAATCAATTTGAATCTAGAATCAAACTTTCTGTTTGATTCTAATAGAATCAATAGAATAGCACTAGTTCGTATGTGACGTCTTGCATATGGTTCTAGAATTCTAATCTATTGATTCTAGACCAGCTAGAATCAATAGTAGATAGAACAGTGAAAGTTTGATTCTAGATAGTCTATCTACTATTTCTATGAGTCATATGCAAGACGTCATTTTAGAAAAGACTTTTTCACTATTCAATAAATAGATTCAAATCTATTTGAATCTAGAATCAAACTTTCTGTTTGATTCAAATAGAATCAATAGAATAGCACTAGTTCGTATCTATTGATTCTAGCTAGTCTATCTACTATTTTTATGAGTCATATGCAAGACGTCATTTTAGAAAAAGACTTTTTCACTATTCAATAAATAGATTCAAATCTATTTGAATCTAGAATCAAACTTTCTGTTTGATTCTAATATAATCAATAGAATAGCACTAGTTCGTATGTGAAGTCTTGCATATGGTTCTAGAATTCTAATCTATTGATTCTAGACCAGCTAGAATCAATAGTAGATAGAACAGTGAAAGTTTGATTCTAGCTAGTCTATCTACTATTTCTATGAGTCATATGCAAGACGTCATTTTAGAAAAGACTTTTTCACTATTCAATAAATAGATTCAAATCTATTTGAATCTAGAATCAAACTTTCTGTTTGATTCTAATAGAATCAATAGAATAGCACTAGTTCGTATGTGACGTCTTGCACATGGTTCTAGAATTCTAATCTATTGATTCTAGCTAGTCTATCTACTATTTCTATGAGTCATATGCAAGACGTCATTTTAGAAAAGACTTTTTCACTATTCAATAAATAGATTCAAATCTATTTGAATTTAGAATCAAACTTTCTGTTTGATTCTAATAGAATCAATAGAATAGCACTAGTTCGTATGTGACGTCTTGCATATGGTTCTAGAATTCTAATCTATTGATTCTAGACCAGCTAGAATAAATAGTAGATAGAACAGTGAAAGTTTGATTCTAGCTAGTCTATCTACTATTTCTATGAGTCATATGCAAGACGTCATTTTAGAAAAGACTTTTTCACTATTCAATAAATAGATTCAAATCTGTTTGAATCTAGAATCAAACTTTCTGTTTGATTCTAATAGAATCAATAGAATAGCACTAGTTCGTATGTGACTTCTTGCATATGGTTCTAGAATTCTAATCTATTGATTCTAGCTAGTCTATCTACTATTTCTATGAGTCATATGCAAGACGTCATTTTAGAAAAGACTTTTTCACTATTAAATAAATAGATTCAAATCTATTTGAATCTAGAATCAAACTTTCTGTTTGATTCTAATAGAATCAATAGAATAGCACTAGTTCGTATGTGACGTCTTGCATATGGTTCTAGAATTCTAATCTATTGATTCTAGACCAGCTAGAATCAATAGTAGATAGAACAGTGAAAGTTTGATTCTAGCTAGTCTATCTACTATTTTTATGAGTCATATGCAAGACGTCATTTTAGAAAAGACTTTTTCACTATTCAATAAATAGATTCAAATCTATTTGAATCTAGAATCGAACTTTCTGTTTGATTCTAATAGAATCAATAGAATAGCACTAGTTCGTATGTGACGTCTTGCATATGGTTCTCGAATTCTAATCTATTGATTCTAGCTAGTCTATCTACTATTTCTATGAGTCATATGCAAGACGTCATTTTAGAAAAGACTTTTTCACTATTAAATAAATAGATTCAAATCTATTTGAATCTAGAATCAAACTTTCTGTTTGATTCTAATAGAATCAATAGAATAGCACTAGTTCGTATGTGACGTCTTGCATATGGTTCTAGAATTCTAATCTATTGATTCTAGACCAGCTAGAATCAATAGTAGATAGAACAGTGAAAGTTTGGTTCTAGCTAGTCTATCTACTATTTTTATGAGTCATATGCAAGACGTCATTTTAGAAAAGACTTTTTCACTATTCAATAAATAGATTCAAATCTATTTGAATCTAGAATCAAACTTTCTGTTTGATTCTAATAGAATCAATAGAATAGCACTAGTTCGTATGTGACGTCTTGCATATGGTTCTAGAATTCTAATCTATTGATTCTAGCTAGTCTATCTACTATTTCTATGAGTCATATGCAAGACGTCATTTTAGAAAAGACTTTTTCACTATTCAATAAATAGATTCAAATCTATTTGAATCTAGAATCAAACTTTCTGTTTGATTCTAATAGAATCAATAGAATAGCACTAGTTCGTATGTGACGTCTTGCATATGGTTCTAGAATTCTAATCTATTGATTCTAGAACAGCTAGAATCAATAGTAGATAGAACAGTGAAAGTTTGATTCTAGATAGTCTATCTACTATTTCTATGAGTCATATGCAAGACGTCATTTTAGAAAGGACTTTTTCACTATTCAATAAATAGATTCAAATCTATTTGAATCTAGAATCAAACTTTCTGTTTGATTCAAATAGAATCAATAGAATAGCACTAGTTCGTATCTATTGATTCTAGCTAGTCTATCTACTATTTTTATGAGTCATATGCAAGACGTCATTTTAGAAAAGACTTTTTCACTATTCAATAAATAGATTCAAATCTATTTGAATCTAGAATCAAACTTTCTTTTTGATTCTAATATAATCAATAGAATAGCACTAGTTCGTATGTGAAGTCTTGCATATGGTTCTAGAATTCTAATCTATTGATTCTAGACCAGCTAGAATCAATAGTACATAGAACAGTGAAAGTTTGATTCTAGCTAGTCTATCTACTATTTCTATGAGTCATATGCAAGACGTCATTTTAGAAAAGACTTTTTCACTATTCAATAAATAGATTCAAATCTATTTGAATCTAGAATCAAACTTTCTGTTTTATTCTAATAGAATCAATAGAATAGCACTAGTTCGTATGTGACGTCTTGCATATGGTTCTAGAATTCTAATCTATTGATTCTAGCTAGTCTATCTACTATTTCTATGAGTCATATGCAAGACGTCATTTTAGAAAAGACTTTTTCACTATTCAATAAATAGATTCAAATCTATTTGAATTTAGAATCAAACTTTCTGTTTGATTCTAATAGAATCAATAGAATAGCACTAGTTCGTATGTGACGTCTTGCATATGGTTCTAGAATTCTAATCTATTGATTCTAGACCAGCTAGAATCAATAGTAGATAGAACAGTGAAAGTTTAATTCTAGCTAGTCTATCTACTATTTCTATGAGTCATATGCAAGACGTCATTTTAGAAAAGACTTTTTCACTATTCAATAAATAGATTCAAATCTGTTTGAATCTAGAATCAAACTTTCTGTTTGATTCTAATAGAATCAATAGAATAGCACTAGTTCGTATGTGACTTCTTGCATATGGTTCTAGAATTTTAATCTATGGATTCTAGCTAGTCTATCTACTATTTCTATGAGTCATATGCAAGACGTCATTTTAGAAAAGACTTTTTCACTATTAAATAAATAGATTCAAATCTATTTGAATCTAGAATCAAACTTTCTGTTTGATTCTAATAGAATCAATAGAATAGCACTAGTTCGTATGTGACGTCTTGCATATGGTTCTAGAATTCTAATCTATTGATTCTAGACCAGCTAGAATCAATAGTAGATAGAACAGTGAAAGTTTGATTCTAGCTAGTCTATCTACTATTTTTATGAGTCATATGCAAGACGTCATTTTAGAAAAGACTTTTTCACTATTCAATAAATAGATTCAAATCTATTTGAATCTAGAATCGAACTTTCTGTTTGATTCTAATAGAATCAATAGAATAGCACTAGTTCGTATGTGACGTCTTGCATATGGTTCTAGAATTCTAATCTATTGATTCTAGCTAGTCTATCTACTATTTCTATGAGTCATATGCAAGACGTCATTTTAGAAAAGACTTTTTCACTATTCAATAAATAGATTCAAATCTATTTGAATCTAGAATCAAACTTTCTGTTTGATTCTAATAGAATCAATAGAATAGCACTAGTTCGTATGTGACGTCTTGCATATGGTTCTAGAATTCTAATCTATTAATTCTAGACCAGCTAGAATCAATAGTAGATAGAACAGTGAAAGTTTGATTCTAGATAGTCTATCTACTATTTCTATGAGTCATATGCAAGACGTCATTTTAGAAAAGACTTTTTCACTATTCAATAAATAGATTCAAATCTATTTGAATCTAGAATCAAACTTTCTGTTTGATTCAAATAGAATCAATAGAATAGCACTAGTTCGTATCTATTGATTCTAGCTAGTCTATCTACTATTTTTATGAGTCATATGCAAGACGTCATTTTAGAAAAGACTTTTTCACTATTCAATAAATAGATTCAAATCTATTTGAATCTAGAATCAAACTTTCTGTTTGATTCTAATATAATCAATAGAATAGCACTAGTTCGTATGTGAAGTCTTGCATATGGTTCTAGAATTCTAATCTATTGATTCTAGACCAGCTAGAATCAATAGTACATAGAACAGTGAAAGTTTGATTCTAGCTAGTCTATCTACTATTTCTATGAGTCATATGCAAGACGTCATTTTAGAAAAGACTTTTTCACTATTCAATAAATAGATTCAAATCTATTTGAATCTAGAATCAAACTTTCTGTTTTATTCTAATAGAATCAATAGAATAGCACTAGTTCGTATGTGACGTCTTGCATATGGTTCTAGAATTCTAATCTATTGATTCTAGCTAGTCTATCTACTATTTCTATGAGTCATATGCAAGACGTCATTTTAGAAAAGACTTTTTCACTATTCAATAAATAGATTCAAATCTATTTGAATTTAGAATCAAACTTTCTGTTTGATTCTAATAGAATCAATAGAATAGCACTAGTTCGTATGTGACGTCTTGCATATGGTTCTAGAATTCTAATCTATTGATTCTAGACCAGCTAGAATCAATAGTAGATAGAACAGTGAAAGTTTAATTCTAGCTAGTCTATCTACTATTTCTATGAGTCATATGCAAGACGTCATTTTAGAAAAGACTTTTTCACTATTCAATAAATAGATTCAAATCTGTTTGAATCTAGAATCAAACTTTCTGTTTGATTCTAATAGAATCAATAGAATAGCACTAGTTCGTATGTGACTTCTTGCATATGGTTCTAGAATTTTAATCTATGGATTCTAGCTAGTCTATCTACTATTTCTATGAGTCATATGCAAGACGTCATTTTAGAAAAGACTTTTTCACTATTAAATAAATAGATTCAAATCTATTTGAATCTAGAATCAAACTTTCTGTTTGATTCTAATAGAATCAATAGAATAGCACTAGTTCGTATGTGACGTCTTGCATATGGTTCTAGAATTCTAATCTATTGATTCTAGACCAGCTAGAATCAATAGTAGATAGAACAGTGAAAGTTTGATTCTAGCTAGTCTATCTACTATTTTTATGAGTCATATGCAAGACGTCATTTTAGAAAAGACTTTTTCACTATTCAATAAATAGATTCAAATCTATTTGAATCTAGAATCGAACTTTCTGTTTGATTCTAATAGAATCAATAGAATAGCACTAGTTCGTATGTGACGTCTTGCATATGGTTCTAGAATTCTAATCTATTGATTCTAGCTAGTCTATCTACTATTTCTATGAGTCATATGCAAGACGTCATTTTAGAAAAGACTTTTTCACTATTCAATAAATAGATTCAAATCTATTTGAATCTAGAATCAAACTTTCTGTTTGATTCTAATAGAATCAATAGAATAGCACTAGTTCGTATGTGACGTCTTGCATATGGTTCTAGAATTCTAATCTATTGATTCTAGACCAGCTAGAATCAATAGTAGATAGAACAGTGAAAGTTTGATTCTAGATAGTCTATCTACTATTTCTATGAGTCATATGCAAGACGTCATTTTAGAAAAGACTTTTTCACAATTCAATAAATAGATTCAAATCTATTTGAATCTAGAATCAAACTTTCTGTTTGATTCAAATAGAATCAATAGAATAGCACTAGTTCGTATCTATTGATTCTAGCTAGTCTATCTACTATTTTTATGAGTCATATGCAAGACGTCATTTTAGAAAAGACTTTTTCACTATTCAATAAATAGATTCAAATCTATTTGAATCTAGAATCAAACTTTCTGTTTGATTCTAATATAATCAATAGAATAGCACTAGTTCGTATGTGAAGTCTTGCATATGGTTCTAGAATTCTAATCTATTGATTCTAGACCAGCTAGAATCAATAGTAGATAGAACAGTGAAAGTTTGATTCTAGCTAGTCTATCTACTATTTCTATGAGTCATATGCAAGACGTCATTTTAGAAAAGACTTTTTCACTATTCAATAAATAGATTCAAATCTATTTGAATCTAGAATCAAACTTTCTGTTTGATTCTAATAGAATCAATAGAATAGCACTAGTTCGTATGTGACGTCTTGCATATGGTTCTAGAATTCTAATCTATTGATTCTAGCTAGTCTTTCTACTATTTCTATGAGTCATATGCAAGACGTCATTTTAGAAAAGACTTTTTCACTATTCAACAAATAGATTCAAATCTATTTGAATCTAGAATCAAACTTTCTGTTTGATTCTAATAGAATCAATAGAATAGCACTAGTTCGTATGTGACGTCTTGCATATGGTTCTAGAATTCTAATCTATTGATTCTAGCTAGTCTATCTACTATTTCTATGAGTCATATGCAAGACGTCATTTTAGAAAAGACTTTTTCACTATTCAATAAATAGATTCAAATCTATTTGAATCTAGAATCAAACTTTCTGTTTGATTCTAATAGAATCAATAGAATAGCACTAGTTCGTATGTGACGTCTTGCATATGGTTCTAGAATTCTAATCTATTGATTCTAGACCAGCTAGAATCAATAGTAGATAGAACAGTGAAAGTTTGATTCTAGCTAGTCTATCTACTATTTCTATGAGTCATATGCAAGACGTCATTTTAGAAAAGACTTTTTCACTATTCAATAAATAGATTCAAATCTATTTGAATCTAGAATCAAACTTTCTGTTTGATTCTAATAGAATCAATAGAATAGCACTAGTTCGTATGTGACGTCTTGCATATGGTTCTAGAATTCTAATCTATTGATACTAGCTAGTCTATCTACTATTTCTATGAGTCATATGCAAGACGTCATTTTAGAAAAGACTTTTTCACTATTCAATAAATAGATTCAAATCTATTTGAATCTAGAATCAAACTTTCTGTTTGATTCTAATAGAATCAATAGAATAGCACTAGTTCGTATGTGACGTCTTGCATATGGTTCTAGAATTCTAATCTATTGATTCTAGACCAGCTAGAATCAATAGTAGATAGAACAGTGAAAGTTTGATTCTAGCTAGTCTATCTACTATTTCTATGAGTCATATGCAAGACGTCATTTTAGTAAAGACTTTTTCACTATTCAATAAATAGATTCAAATCCATTTGAATCTAGAATCAAACTTTCTGTTTGATTCTAATAGAATCAATAGAATAGCACTAGTTCGTATGTGACGTCTTGCATATGGTTCTAGAATTCTAATCTATTGATACTAGCTAGTCTATCTACTATTTCTATGAGTCATATGCAAGACGTCATTTTAGAAAAGACTTTTTCACTATTCAATAAATAGATTCAAATCTATTTGAATCTAGAATCAAACTTTCTGTTTGATTCTAATAGAATCAATAGAATAGCACTAGTTCGTAAGTGACGTCTTGCATATGGTTCTAGAATTCTAATCTATTGATTCTAGACCAGCTAGAATCAATAGTAGATAGAACAGTGAAAGTTTGATTCTAGCTAGTCTATCTACTATTTCTATGAGTCATATGCAAGACGTCATTTTAGAAAAGACTTTTTTACTATTCAATAAATAGATTCAAATCTATTTGAATCTAGAATCAAACTTTCTGTTTGATTCTAATAGAATCAATAGAATAGCACTAGTTCGTATGTGACGTCTTGCATATGGTTCTAGAATTCTAATCTATTGATTCTAGCTAGTCTATCTACTATTTCTATGAGTCATATGCAAGACGTCATTTTAGAAAAGACTTTTTCACTATTCAATAAATAGATTCAAATTTATTTGAATCTAGAATCAAACTTTCTGTTTGATTCTAATAGAATCAATAGAATAGCACTAGTTCGTATGTGACGTCTTGCATATTGTTCTAGAATTCTAATCTATTGATTCTAGACCAGCTAGAATCAATAGTAGATAGAACAGTGAAAGTTTGATTCTAGCTAGTCTATCTACTATTTCTATGAGTCATATGCAAGACGTCATTTTAGAAAAGACTTTTTCACTATTCAATAAATAGATTCAAATCTATTTGAATCTAGAATCAAACTTTCTATTTGATTCTAATAGAATCAATAGAATAGCACTAGTTCGTATGTGACGTCTTGCATATGGTTCTAGAATTCTAATCTATTGATTCTAGCTAGTCTATCTACTATTTCTATGAGTCATATGCAAGACGTCATTTTAGAAAAGACTTTTTCACTATTCAATAAATAGATTCAAATCTATTTGAATCTAGAATCAAACTTTCTGTTTGATTCTAATAGAATCAATAGAATAGCACTAGTTCGTATGTGACGTCTTGCATATGGTTCTAGAATTCTAATCCATTGATTCCAGACCAGCTAGAATCAATAGTAGATAGAACAGTGAAATTTTGATTCTAGCTAGTCTATCTACTATTTCTATGAGTCATATGCAAGACGTCATTTTAGAAAAGACTTTTTCACTATTCAATAAATAGAT
>NW_027064680.1:0-25017 GCF_032884065.1 Artemia franciscana
TTACCCTCGAAAACTAATACTTTTGACATAGGAAAAGAGCCTTTAATCACATTCTTTACCATGTGCAATCATAAAATAGTCTAATATCTTCATTTTTCCAACATACGTAGCTATTACCCTCGAAAACGAAAACTTTTGAAATAGGAAAAGAGCCTTTAATCACTTTCTTTACCATGTGCAATCATAAAATAGTCTAATATCTTCATTTTTCCAACATACGTAGCTATTACCCTCGAAAACTAAAACTTTTGACATAGGAAAGAGCCTTTAATCACATTCTTTACCATGTGCAATCATAAAATAGTCTAACATCTTCATTTTTCCAACATACGTAGCTATTAACCTCGAAAACTTAAACTTTTGAAATAGGAAAAGAGCCTTTAATCACATTCTTTACCATGTGCAATCATAAAATAGTCTAATATCTTCATTTTTTCAACATACGTAGCTATTACCCTCAAAAACTAAAACTTTTGACATAGGAAAAGAGCCTTTAATCACATTTTTTACCATGTGCAATCATAAAATAGTCTAATATCTTCATTTTTCCAACATACGTAGC
The DNA here is from genome assembly GCF_032884065.1 of Artemia franciscana. Classification (NCBI taxonomy): domain Eukaryota; kingdom Metazoa; phylum Arthropoda; class Branchiopoda; order Anostraca; family Artemiidae; genus Artemia; species Artemia franciscana. Next base: position 563 of record NW_027064680.1, read on the forward strand.
TATTACCCTCGAAAACGAAAACTTTTGAAATACGAAAAGAGCCTTTAATCACATTCTTTACCATTTGCAATCATAAAATAGTCTAATATCTTCATTTTTTCAACATACGTAGCTATTACCCTCGAAAACTAAAACTTTTGACATAGGAAAAGAGTCTTTAATCACATTCTTTACCATTTGCAATCATAAAATAGTCTAATATCTTCATTTTTTCAACATACTTAGCTATTACCCTCGAAAACTAAAACTTTTGAAATAGGAAAAGAGCCTTTAATCACATTCTTTACCATGTGCAATCATAAAATAGTCTAATATCTTCATTTTTCCAATATACTTAGCTATTACCCTCGAAAACTAAAACTTTTGACATAGAAAAAGAGCCTTTAATCACATTCTTTACCCTGTGCAATCATAAAATAGTCTAATATCTTCATTTTTCCAACATACGTAGCTATTACCCTCGAAAACGAAAACTTTTGAAATAGGAAAAGAGCCTTTAATCACTTTTTTTACCATGTGCAATCATAAAATAGTCTAATATCTTCATTTTTCCAACATACGTAGCTATTACCCTCTAAAACTAAAACTTTTGACATAGGAAAAGAGCCTTTAATCACATTCTTTACCATGTGCAATCATAAAATAGTCTAATATCTTCTTTTTTTCAACATACGTAGCTATTACCCTCGAAAACTAAAACTTTTGCTATAGAAAAAGAGCCTTTAATCACATTCTTTACCATGTGCAATCATAAAATAGTCTAATATCTTCATTTTTCCAACATACGTAGCTATTACCCTCGAAAACTAAAACTTTTGACATAGGAAAAGAGCCTTTAATCACATTCTTTACCATATGCAATCATAAAATAGTCTAATATCTTCATTTTTTCAACATACGTAGCTATTACCCTCGAAAACTTAAACTTTTGAAATAGGAAAAGAGCCTTTAATCACATTCTTTACCATGTGCAATCATAAAATAGTCTAATATCTTCATTTTTCAACATACGTAGCTATTACCCTCGAAAACTAAAACTTTTGACATAGGAAAAGAGCCTTTAATCACATTTGTTACCATTTGCAATTATAAAATAGTCTAGTATCTTCATTTTTTCAACATATGTAGCTATTACCCTCGAAAACTAAAACTTTTGACATAGGAAAAGAGCCTTTAATCGCATTCTTTACCATTTGCAATCATAAAATAGTCTAATATCTTCATTTTTTCAACATACGTAGCTATTACCCTCGAAAACTATAACTTTTGACATAGGAAAAGAGCCTTTAATCACATTCTTTACCATGTGCAATCATAAAATAGTCTAATATCTTCATTTTTCCAACATACGTAGCTATTACCCTCAAAAACGAAAACTTTTGAAATAGGAAAAGAGCCTTTAATCACATTATTTACCATTTGCAATCATAAAATAGTCTAATATCTTCATTTTTTCAACATACGTAGCTATTACCCTCGAAAACTAAAACTTTTGAAATAGGAAAAGAGCCTTTAAGCACTTTCTTTACCATAGGCAATCATAAAATAGTCTAATATCTTCATTTTTCTAACAAACGCAGCTATTACCCTCGAAAATTAAAACTTTTGACATAGGAAAAGAGCCTTTAATCACATTCTTTACCATTTGCAATCATAAAATAGTCTAATATCTTCATTTTTTCAACATATGTAGCAATTACCCTCGAAAACTAAAACTTTTGAAATAGGAAAAGAGCCTTTAAGCACTTTCTTTACCATGTGCAATCATAAAATAGTCTAATATCTTCATTTTTCCAACATACTTAGCTATTACCCTCGAAAACTAAAACTTTTGACATAGGAAAAGAGCCTTTAATCACATTCTTTACCATGTGCAATCATAAAATAGTCTAATATCTTCATTTTTCCAACATACGTAGCTATTACCCTCGAAAACTAAAACTTTTTCCATAGGAAAAGAGCCTTTAAGCACATTCTTTACCATGTGCAATCATAAAATAGTCTAATATCTTCATTTTTCCAACATACGTAGCTATTACCCTCGAAAACTAAAACTTTTGACATAGGAAAAGAGCCTTTAATCACATTCTTTACTATTTGCAATCATAAAATAGTCTAATATCTTCATTTTTTCAACATACGTAGCTATTACCCTCGAAAACTAAAACTTTTGAATAGGAAAAGAGCCTTTAAGCACTTTCTTTACCATGTGCAATCATAAAATAGTCTAATATCTTCATTTTTCCAACATACGTAGCTATAACCCTCGAAAACTAAAACTTTGACATAGGAAAAGAGCCTTTAATCACATTCGTTACCATTTGCAATTATAAAATAGTCTAATATCTTCATTTTTTCAACATACGTAGCTATTACCCTCGAAAACTAAAACTTTTGAAATAGGAAAAGAGCCTTTAAGCACTTTCTTTACCATGTGCAATCATAAAATAGTCTAATATCTTCATTTTTCCAACATACGTAGCTATAACCCTCGAAAACTAAAACTTTTGACATAGGAAAAGAGCCTTTAATCACATTCGTTACCATTTGCAATCATAAAATAGTCTAATATCTTCATTTTTTCAACATACGTAGCTATTACCCTCGAAAACTAAAACTTTTGAAATAGGAAAAGAGCCTTTAAGCACTTTCTTTACCATGTGCAATCATAAAATAGTCTAATATCTTCATTTTTCCAAAATACGTAGCTATAACCCTCGAAAACTAAAACTTTTGACATAAGAAAAGAGCCTTTAATCACATTCTTTACCATGTGCAATCATAAAATAGTCTAATATCTTCATTTTTTCAACATACGTAGCTATTACCCTCGAAAACTATAACTTTTGCCATAGGAAAAGAGCCTTTAAGCACATTCTTTACCATGTGCAATCATAAAATAGTCTAATATCTTCATTTTTCCAACATACGTAGCTATTACCCTCGAAAACGAAAACTTTTGAAATAGGAAAAGAGCCTTTAGTCACATTCTTTACCATTTGCAATCATAAAATAGTCTATAATCTTCATTTTTTCAACATACGTAGCTATTTCCCTCGAAAACTAAAACTTTTGAAATAGGAAAAGAGCCTTTAAGCACTTTCTTTACCATGTGCAATCATAAAATAGTTTAATATCTTCATTTTTCCAACATACGTAGCTATTACCCTCGAAAACAAAAACTTTTGACATAGGAAAAGAGCCTTTTTCACATTCGTTACCATTTGCAATTATAAAATAGTCTAATATCTTCATTTTTTCAACATACGTAGCTATTACCCTCGAAAACTAAAACTTTTGACATAGGAAAAGAGCCTTTAATCATATTCGTTACCATTTGAAATTATAAAATAGTCTAATATCTTCATTTTTTCAACATACGTAGCTATTACCCTCGAAAACTAAAACTTTTGAAATAGGAAAAGAGCCTTTAATCACATTCTTTACCATTTGCAATCATAAAATAGTCTAATATCTTCATTTTTTCAACATACGTAGCTATTATCCTCGAAAACTAAAACTTTTGACATAAGAAAAGAGCCTTTAATCACATTCTTTACCATGTGCAATCATAAAATAGTCTAATACCTTCATTTTTCCAAAATACGTAGCTATTACCCTCGAAAACGAAGACTTTTGAAATAGGAAAAGAGCCTTTAATCACTTTCTTTACCATGTGCAATCATAAAATAGTCTAATATCTTCATTTTTCCAACATACGTAGCTATTACCCTCGAAAACTAAAACTTTTGACATAGGAAAAGAGCCTTTAATCACATTCTTTACCATGTGCAATCATAAAATAGTCTAATATCTTCATTTTTTCAACATACGTAGCTATTACCCTCGAAAACTTAAACTTTTGAAATAGGAAAAGAGCCTTTAATCACATTCTTTACCATGTGCAATCATAAAATAGTCTAATATCTTTATTTTTTCAACATACGTAGCTATTACCCTCGAAAACTAAAACTTTTGACATAGGAAAAGAGCCTTTAATCACATTCGTTACCATTTGCAATTATAAAATAGTCTAATATCTTCATTTTTTCAACATACGTAGCTATTACCCCTCGAAAACTAAAACTTTTGACATAGGAAAAGAGCCTTTAATCACATTCGTTACCATTTACAATTATAAAATAGTCTAATATCTTCATTTTTTCAACATACGTAGCTATTACCCTCGAAAACTATAACTTTTGACATAGGAAAATAGCCTTTAATCACATTCTTTACCATTTGCAATCATAAAATAGTCTAATATCTTAATTTTTTCAACATACGTAGCTATTACCCTCGAAAACTAAAACTTTTGACATAGGAAAAGAGCCTTTAATCACATTCTTTACCATGTGCAATCATAAAATAGTCTAATATCTTCATTTTTCCAACATACGTAGCTATTACCCTCGAAAACGAAAACTTTTGAAATAGGAAAAGAGCCTTTAATCACATTCTTTACCATTTGCAAACATAAAATAGTCTAATATCTTCATTTTTTCAACATACGTAGCTATTACCCTCGAAATCTAAAACTTTTGACATAGGAAAAGAGCCTTTAATCACATTCTTTACCATGTGCAATCATAAAATAGTCTAATATCTTCATTTTTTCAACATACGTAGCTATTACCCTCGAAAACTGAAACTTTTGACATAGGAAAAGAGCCTTTAATCACATTCGTTACCATTTGCAATTATAAAATAGTCTAATATCTTCATTTTTTCAACATACGTAGCTATTACCCTCGAAAACTAAAACTTTTGACATAGGAAAAGAGCCTTTAATCACATTCGTTACCATTTGCAATTATAAAATAGTCTAATATCTTCATTTTTTCAACATACGTAGCTATTACCCTCGAAAACTAAAACTTTTGACATAGGAAAATAGCCTTTAATCACATTCTTTACCATTTGCAATCATAAAATAGTCTAATATCTTCATTTTTTCAACATACGTAGCTATTACCCTCGAAAACTAAAACTTTTGACATAGGAAAACAGCCTTTAATCACATCCTTTACCATGTGCAATCATAAAATAGTCTAATATCTTCATTTTTCCAACATACGTAGCTATTACAATCGAAAACGAAAACTTTTGAAATAGAAAAGAGCTTTAAGCACTTTCCTTACCATGTGCAATCATTAAATAGTCTAATATCTTCATTTTTCCAACATACGTAGCTATTACCCTCGAAAACTACAACTTTTGACATAGGAAAAGAGCCTTTAATCACACTCTTTACCATTTGCAATCATAAAATAGTCTTATATCTTCATTTTTTCAACATACGTAGCTATACCCTCGAAAACTAAAACTTTTGAAATAGGAAAAGAGCCTTTAAGCACTTTCTTTACCATGTGCAATCATAAAATAGTCTAATATCTTCATTTTTCCAACATACGTAGCTATTACCCTCGAAAACTAAAACTTTTGACATAGGAAAAGAGCCTTTAATCACATTCGTTACCATTTGCAATTATAAAATAGTCTAATATCTTCATTTTTTCAACATACGTAGCTATTACCCTCGAAAACTAAAACTTTTGACATAGGAAACGAGCCTTTAATCACATTCTTTACCATTTGCAATCATAAAATAGTCTAATATCTTCATTTTTTCAACATACGTAGCTATTACCCTCGAAAACTAAAACTTTTGACATAGGAAAAGAGCCTTTAATCCCATTCGTTACCATATGCAATTATAAAATAGTCTAATATCTTCATTTTTTCAACATACGTAGCTATTACCCTCGAAAACTAAAACTTTTGACATAGGAAAAGAGCCTTTAATCACATTCTTTACCATTTGCAATGATAAAAAAGTCGAATATCTTCATTTTTTCAACATACGTAGCAATTACCCTCGAAAACTAAAACTTTTGAAATAGGAAAAGAGCCTTTAATCACATTCTTTACCATTTGCAATCATAAAATAGTCTAATATCTTCATTTTTTCAACATACGTAGCTATTACCCTCGAAAACTAATACTTTTGACATAGGAAAAGAGCCTTTAATCACATTCTTTACCATGTGCAATCATAAAATAGTCTAATATCTTCATTTTTCCAACATACGTAGCTATTACCCTCGAAAACGAAAACTTTTGAAATAGGAAAAGAGCCTTTAATCACTTTCTTTACCATGTGCAATCATAAAATAGTCTAATATCTTCATTTTTCCAACATACGTAGCTATTACCCTCGAAAACTAAAACTTTTGACATAGGAAAAGAGCCTTTAATCACATTCTTTACCATGTCCAATCATAAAATAGTCTAACATCTTCATTTTTCCAACATACGTAACTATTAACCTCGAAAACTTAAACTTTTGAATAGAAAAAGAGCCTTTAATCACATTCTTTACCATGTGCAATCATAAAATAGTCTAATATCTTCATTTTTCAACATACGTAGCTATTACCCTCAAAAACTAAAACTTTTGACATAGGAAAAGAGCCTTTAATCACATTCGTTACCATTTGCAATTATAAAATAGTCTAATATCTTCATTTTTTCAACATACGTAGCTATTACCCTCGAAAACTAAAACTTTTGACATAGGAAAAGAGCCTTTAATCACATTCGTTACCATGTGCAATCATAAAATAGTCTAATATCTTCATTTTTCCAACATACGTAGCTATTACCCTCGAAAACGCAAACTTTTGAAATAGGAAAAGAGCCTTTAATCACATTCTTTACCATTTGCAATCATAAAATAGTCTAATATCTGCATTTTTTCAACATACGTAGCTATTACACTCGAAAACTAAAACTTTTGAAATAGGAAAAGAGCCTTTAAGCACTTTCTTTACCATGTGCAATCATAAAATAGTCTAATATCTTCATTTTTCCAACATACTTAGCTATTACCCTCGAAAACGAAAACTTTTGAAATAGGAAAAGAGCTTTTAATCACATTCTTTACCATTTGCAATCATAAAATAGTCTAATATCTTCATTTTTTCAACATACGTAGCTATTACTCTCGAAAACTAACACTTTTGATATAGGAAAAGAGCCTTTAATCACATTCTTTACCATGTGCAATTCTTTACCATGTGCAATTCACATTCTTTACCATTTGCAATCATAAAATAGTCTAATATCTTCATTTTTTCAACATACGTAGCTATTACCCTCGAAAACTAACACTTTTGACATAGGAAAAGAGCCTTTAATCACATTCTTTACCATGTGCAATCATAAAATAGTCTAATATCTTCATTTTTTCAACATACGTAGCTATTACCCTCGAAAACTAAAACTTTTGACATAGGAAAAGAGCCTTTAATCACATTCGTTACCATTTGCAATTATAAAATAGTCTAATATCTTCATTTTTTCAACATACGTAGCTATTACCGTCGAAAACTAAAACTTTTGACATAGGAAAAGAGCCTTTAATCACATTCGTTACCATTTGCAATTATAAAATAGTCTAATATCTTCATTTTTTCAACATACGTAGCTATTACCCTCGAAAACTAAACTTTTGACATAGGAAAAGAGCCTTTAATCACATTCTTTACCATTTGCAATCATAAAATATTCTAATATCTTCATTTTTTCAACATACGTAGCTATTACCCTCGAAAACTAAAACTTTTGAAATAGGAAATGAGCCTTTAAGCACTTTCTTTACCATGTGCAATCATAAAATAGTCTAATATCTTCATTTTTCCAACATACTTAGCTATTACCCTCGAAAACTAAAACTTTTGACATAGGAAAAGAGCCATTAATCACATTCTTTACCATGTGCAATAATAAAATAGTCTAATATCTTCATTTTTCAACGTACGTAGCTATTACCCTCGAAAACTAAAACTTTTGACATAGGAAAAGAGCCTTTAATCACATTCGTTACCATTTGCAATTATAAAATAGTCTAATATCTTCATTTTTTCAACATACGTAGCTATTACCCTCGAAAACTAAAACTTTTGACATAGGAAAAGAGCCTTTAATCACATTCGTTACCATTTGCAATTATAAAATAGTCTAATATCTTCATTTTTTCAACATACGTAGCTATTACCCTCGAAAACTAAAACTTTTGACATAGGAAAATAGCCTTTAATCACATTCTTTACCATTTGCAATCATAAAATAGTCTAATATCTTCATTTTTTCAACATACGTAGCTATTACCCTCGAAAACTAAAACTTTTGACATAGGAAAAGAGCCTTTAATCACATTCTTTACCATGTGCAATCATAAAATAGTCTAATATCTTCATTTTTCCAACATACGTAGCTATTACCCTCGAAAACGAAAACTTTTGAAATAGGAAAAGAGCCTTTAATCACATTCTTTACCATTTGCAAACATAAAATAGTCTAATATCTTCATTTTTTCAACATACGTAGCTATTACCCTCGAAAACTAAAACTTTTGACATAGGTAAAGAGCCTTTAATTACATTCTTTACCATGTGCAATCATAAAATAGTCTAATATCTTCATTTTTTCAACATACGTAGCTATTACCCTCGAAAACTGAAACTTTTGACATAGGAAAAGAGCCTTTAATCACATTCGTTACCATTTGCAATTATAAAATAGTCTAATATCTTCATTTTTTCAACATACGTAGCTATTACCCTCGAAAACTAAAACTTTTGACATAGGAAAAGAGCCTTTAATCACATTTGTTACCATTTGCAATTATAAAATAGTCTAATATCTTCATTTTTTCAACATACGTAGCTATTACCCTCGAAAACTAAAACTTTTGACATAGGAAAATAGCCTTTAATCACATTCTTTACCATTTGCAATCATAAAATAGTCTAATATCTTCATTTTTTCAACATACATAGCTATTACCCTCGAAAACTAAAACTTTTGACATAGTAAAAGAGCCTTTAATCACATCCTTTACCATGTGCAATCATAAAATAGTCTAATATCTTCATTTTTCCAACATACGTAGCTATTACAATCGAAAACGAAAACTTTTGAAATAGAAAAAGAGCCTTTAAGCACTTTCTTTACCATGTGCAATCATAAAATAGTCTAATATCTTCATTTTTTCCAACATACGTAGCTATTACCCCTCGAAAACTACAACTTTTGACATAGGAAAAGAGCCTTTAATCACATTCTTTACCATTTGCAATCATAAAATAGTCTTATATTTTCATTTTTTCAACATACGTAGCTATTACCCTCGAAAACTAAAACTTTTGAAATAGGAAAAGAGCCTTTAAGCACTTTCTTTACCATGTGCAATCATAAAATAGTCTAATATCTTCATTTTTCCAACATACGTAGCTATTACCCTCGAAAACTAAAACTTTTGACATAGGAAAAGAGCCTTTAATCACATTTGTTACCATTTGCAATTATAAAATAGTCTAATATCTTCATTTTTTCTACATACGAAGCTATTACCCTCGAAAACTAAAACTTTTGACATAGGAAACGAGCCTTTAATCACATTCTTTACCATTTGCAATCATAAAATAGTCTAATATCTTCATTTTTTCAACATACGTAGCTATTACCCTCGAAAACTAAAACTTTTGACATAGGAAAAGAGCCTTTAATCCCATTCGTTACCATATGCAATTATAAAATAGTCTAATATCTTCATTTTTTCAACATACGTAGCTATTACCCTCGAAAACTAAAACTTTTGACATAGAAAAGAGCCTTTAATCACATTCTTTACCATTTGCAATCATAAAATAGTCTAATATCTTCATTTTTTCAACATACGTAGCTATTACCCTCGAAAAATAAAACTTTTGAAATAGGAAAAGAGCCTTTAATCACATTCTTTACCATTTGCAATCATAAAATAGTCTAATATCTTCATTTTTTCAACATACGTAGCTATTACCCTCGAAAACTAATACTTTTGACATAGGAAAAGAGCCTTTAATCACATTCTTTACCATGTGCAATCATAAAATAGTCTAATATCTTCATTTTTTCCAACATACGTAGCTTTTACCCTCGAAAACTAAAACTTTTGAAATAGGAAAAGAGCCTTTAATTACTTTCTTTACCATGTGCAGTCATAAAATAGTCTAATATCTTCATTTTTCCAACATACGTAGCTATTACCCTCGAAAACTAAAACTTTTGACATAGGAAAAGAGCCTTTAATCACATTCTTTACCATTTGCAATCATAAAATAGTCTAATATCTTCATTTTTTCAACATACGTAGCTATTACTCTTGAAAACTAACACTTTTGATATAGGAAAAGAGCCTTTAATCACATTCTTTACCATGTGCAATTCTTTACCATGTGCAATTCACATTCTTTACATTTGCAATCATAAAATAGTCTAATATCTTCATTTTTTCAACATACGTAGCTATTACCCTCGAAAACTAACACTTTTGACATAGGAAAAGAGCTTTAATCACATTCTTTACCATGTGCAATCATAAAATAGTCTAATATCTTCATTTTTTCAACATACGTAGCTATTAACCCTCGAAAACTAAAACTTTTGACATAGGAAAAGAGCCTTTAATCACATTCGTTACCATTTGCAATTATAAAATAGTCTAATATCTTCATTTTTTCAACATACGTAGCTATTACCCTCGAAAACTAAAACTTTTGACATAGGAAAAGAGCCTTTAATCACATTCGTTACCATTTGCAATTATAAAATAGTCTAATATCTTCATTTTTTCAACATACGTAGCTATTACCCTCGAAAACTAAAACTTTTGACATAGGAAAAGAGCCTTTAATCACATTCTTTACCATTTGCAATCATAAAATATTCTAATATCTTCATTTTTTCAACATACGTAGCTATTACCCCTCGAAAACTAAAACTTTTGAAATAGGAAATGAGCCTTTAAGCACTTTCTTTACCATGTGCAATCATAAAATAGTCTAATATCTTCATTTTTCCAACATACGTAGCTATTACCCTCGAAAACTAAAACTTTTGACATAGGAAAAGAGCCTTTAATCACATTCTTTACCATGTGCAATAATAAAATAGTCTAATATCTTCATTTTTCCAACATACGTAGCTATTACCCTCGAAAACTAAAGCTTTTGACATAGGAAAAGAGCCTTTAATCACATTCGTTACCATTTGCAATTATAAAATAGTCTAATATCTTCATTTTTTCAACATACGTAGCTATTACCCTCGAAAACTAAAACTTTTGACATAGGAAAAGAGCCTTTAATCACATTCGTTACCATTTGCAATTATAAAATAGTCTAATATCTTCATTTTTTCAACATACGTAGCTATTACCCTCGAAAACTAAACTTTTGACATAGGAAAAGAGCCTTTAATCACATTCTTTACCATTTGCAATCATAAAATAGTCTAATATCTTCATTTTTTCAACATACGTAGCTATTACACTTGAAAACTAAAACTTTTGAAATAGGAGAAGAGCCTTTAAGCACTTTCTTTACCATGTGCAATCATAAAATAGTCTAATATCTTCATTTTTTCAACATACGTAGCTATTACCCTCGAAAACTAAAACTTTTGACATAGGAAAAGAGCCTTTAATCACATTCTTTACCATGTGCAATCATAAAACAGTCTAATATCTTCATTTTTCCAACATACATAGCTATTACCCTCGAAAACGAGAACTTTTGAAATAGGTAATGAGCCTTTAATCACATTCTTTACATGTGCAATCATAAAATAGTCTAATATCTTCATTTTTCCAACATACGTAGCTATTACCCTCGAAAACGAAAACTTTTGAAATAGGAAAAGAGCCTTTAATCACATTCTTTACCATTTGCAATCATAAAATAGTCTAATATCTTCATTTTTTTCAACATACGTAGCTATTACCCTCGAAAACTAAAACTTTTGATATAGGAAAAGAGCCTTTAATCAAATTCGTTACCATTTGCAAGTATAAAATAGTCTAATATCTTCATTTTTTTAACCTACGTAGCTATTACCCTCGAAAACTAAAACTTTTGAAATAGGAAAAGAGCCTTTAAGCACTTTCTTTACCATGTGCAATCATAAAATAGTCTAATATCTTCATTTTTCCAACATACGTAGCTATTACCCTCGAAAACTAAAACTTTTGAAATAGGAAAAGAGCCTTTAGTCACATTCTTTACCATTTGCAATCATAAAATAGTCTAATATCTTCATTTTTTCAACATACGTAGCTATTACCCTCGAAAACTAAAACTTTGACATAGGAAAAGAGCCTTTAATCACATTCTTTACCATGTGCAATCATAAAATAGTCTAATATCTTCATTTTTCCAACATACGTAGCTATTACCCTCGAAAACTAAAACTTTTCACATAGGAAAAGAGCCTTTAATCACATTCGTTACCATTTGCAATTATAAAATAGTCTAATATCTTCATTTTGTCAACATACGTAGCTATTACCCTCGAAAACTAAAACTTTTGACATAGGAAAAGAGCCTTTAATCACATTCTTTACCATTTGCAATCATAAAATAGTCTAATATCTTCATTTTTCCAACATACGTAGCTATTACCCTCGAAAACTAAAACTTTTGTCATAGAAAAAGAGCCTTTAATCACATTCTTTACCATGTGTAATCATAAAATAGTCTAATATCTTCATTTTTCCAACATGCGTAGCTATTACCCTCGAAAACTAAAACTTTTGACATAGGAAAAGAGCCTTTAATCATTCTTTACCATTTGCAATCATAAAATAGTCTAATATCTTCATTTTTTCAACATACGTAGCTATTACACTCGAAAACTAAAACTTTTGAAATAGGAAAAGAGCTTTTAAGCACTTTCTTTACCATGTGCAATCATAAAATAGTCTAATATCTTCATTTTTTCAACATACGTAGCTATTACCCTCAAAAACTAAAACTTTTGACATAGGAAAAGAGCCTTTAATCACATTCTTTACCATGTGCAATCGTAAAATAGTCTAATATCTTCGTTTTTCCAACATACGTAGCTATTACCCTCGAAAACGAAAACTTTTGAAATAGGAAAAGAGCCTTTAATCACATTCTTTACCATGTGCAATCATAAAATATCTTCATTTTTCCAACATACTCTTCATTTTTTCAACATACGTAGCTATTACCCTCGAAAACTAAAACTTTTGATATAGGAAAAGAGCCTTTAATCAAATTCGTTACCATTTGCAATTATAAAATAGTCTAATATCTTCATTTTTTCAACCTACGTAGCTATTACCCTCGAAAACTAAAACTTTTGAAATAGGAAAAGAGCCTTTAAGCACTTTCTTTACCAAGTGCAATCATAAGATAGTCTAATATCTTCATTTTTCCAACATACGTAGCTATTACCCTCGAAAACTAAAACTTTTGAAATAGGAAAAGAGCCTTTAAGCACTTTCTTTACCATGTGCAATCATAAAATAGTCTAATATCTTCATTTTTCAACATACTTAGCTATTACCCTCGAAAACTAAAACTTTTGACATAGGAAAAGAGCCTTTAATCACATTCGTTACCATTTGCAATTATAAAATAGTCTAATATCTTCATTTTTTCAACATACGTAGCTATTACCCTCGAAAACTAAAACTTTTGACATATGAAAAGAGCCTTTAATCACATTCGTTACCATTTGCAATTATAAAATAGTCTAATATCTTCATTTTTTCAACATACGTAGCTATTACCCTCGAAAACTAAAACTTTTGACATAGGAAAAGAGCCTTTAGTCACATTCTTAACCATTTGCAATCATAAAATAGTCTAATATCTTCATTTTTTTAACATACGTAGCTATTACCCTCGAAAACCAAAACTTTCGAAATAGGAAAAGAGCCTTTAAGCACTTTCTTTACCATGTGCAATCATAAAATAGTCTAATATCTTCATTTTTCCAACATACGTAGCTATTACCCTCGAAAACTAAAACTTTTGACATAGGAAAAGAGCCTTTAATCACATTCTTTACCATGTGCAATCATAAAATAGTCTAATATCTTCATTTTTCTAACATACGTAGCTATTACCCTCGAAAACTAAAACTTTTGACATAGGAAAAGAGCCTTTAATCACATTTGTTACCATTTGCAATTATAAAATAGTCTAATATCGTCATTGTTTCAACATACGTAGCTATTACCCTCGAAAACTAAAACTTTTGACATAGGAAAAGAGCCTTTAATCACATTCGTTACCATTTGCAATTATAAAATAGTCTAATATCTTCATTTTTTCAACATACGTAGCTATTACCCTCGAAAACTAAACTTTTGACATAGGAAAAGAGCCTTTAATCACATTCTTTACCATTTGCAATCATAAAATAGTCTAATATCTTCATTTTTCCAACATACGTAGCTATTACCCTCGAAAACTAAAACTTTTGTCATAGAAAAAGAGCCTTTAATCACATTCTTTACCATGTGTAATCATAAAATAGTCTAATATCTTCATTTTTCCAACATGCGTAGCTATTACCCTCGAAAACTAAAACTTTTGACATAGGAAAAGAGCCTTTAATCATTCTTTACCATTTGCAATCATAAAATAGTCTAATATCTTCATTTTTTCAACATACGTAGCTATTACCCTCAAAAACTAAAACTTTTGACATAGGAAAAGAGCCTTTAATCACATTCTTTACCATGTGCAATCGTAAAATAGTCTAATATCTTCGTTTTTCCAATATACGTAGCTATTACCCTCGAAAACAAAAACTTTTGAAATAGGAAAAGAGCCTTTAATCACATTCTTTACATGTGCAATCATAAAATATCTTCATTTTTCCAACATACTCTTCATTTTTTCAACATACGTAGCTATTACCCTCGAAAACTAAAACTTTTGATATAGGAAAAGAGCCTTTAATCAAATTCGTTACCATTTGCAATTATAAATAGTCTAATATCTTCATTTTTTCCAGCTACGTAGCTATTACCCTCGAAAACTAAAACTTTTGAAAAAGGAAAAGAGCCTTTAAGCACTTTCTTTACCAAGTGCAATCATAAGATAGTCTAATATCTTCATTTTTCCAACATACGTAGCTATTACCCTCGAAAACTAAAACTTTTGAAATAGGAAAAGAGCCTTTAAGCACTTTCTTTACCATGTGCAATCATAAAATAGTCTAATATCTTCATTTTTCAACATACGTAGCTATTACCCTCGAAAACTAAAACTTTTGACATAGGAAAAGAGCCTTTAATCACATTCGTTACCATTTGCAATTATAAAATAGTCTAATATCTTCATTTTTTCAACATACGTAGCTATTACCCTCGAGAACTAAAACTTTTGACATATGAAAAGAGCCTTTAAGCACTTTCTTTACCATGTGCAATCATAAAATAGTCTAATATCTTCATTTTTCAACATACGTAGCTATTACCCTCGAAAACTAAAACTTTTGACATAGGAAAAGAGCCTTTAGTCACATTCTTAACCATTTGCAATCATAAAATAGTCTAATATCTTCATTTTTTTAACATACGTAGCTATTACCCTCGAAAACTAAAACTTTCGAAATAGGAAAAGAGCCTTTAAGCACTTTCTTTACCATGTGCAATCATAAAATAGTCTAATATCTTCATTTTTCCAACATACGTAGCTATTACCCTCGAAAACTAAAACTTTTGACATAGGAAAAGAGCCTTTAATCACATTCTTTACCATGTGCAATCATAAAATAGTCTAATATCTTCATTTTTCTAACATACGTAGCTATTACCCTCGAAAACTAAAACTTTTGACATAGGAAAAGAGCCTTTAATCACATTTGTTACCATTTGCAATTATAAAATAGTCTAATATCTTTATTTTTTCAACATACGTAGCTATTACCCTCGAAAACTAAAACTTTTGACATAGGAAAAGAGCCTTTAATCACATTCGTTACCATTTGCAATTATAAGATAGTCTAATATCTTCATTTTTTCAACATACGTAGCTATTACCCTCGAAAACTAAAACTTTTGACATAGGAAAAGAGCCTTTAATCACATTCTTTACCATTTGCAATCATAAAATAGTCTAATATCTTCATTTTTCCAACATACGTAGCTATTACCCTCGAAAACTAAAACTTTTGACATAGAAAAAGAGCCTTTAATCACATTCTTTACCATGTGCAATCATAAAATAGTCAAATATCTTCATTTTTCCAACATACGTAGCTATTACCCTCGAAAACTAAAACTTTTGACATAGGAAAAGAGCCTTTAATCACATTCTTTACCATTTGCAATCATAAAATAGTCTAATATCTTCATTTTTTCAACATACGTAGCTATTACCCTCGAAAACTAAAACTTTTGACATAGGAAAAGAGCCTTTAATCACATTCTGTACCATGTGCAATCATAAAATAGTCTAATATCTTCATTTATCCAACATACGTAGCTATTACCCTCGAAAACGAAAACTTTTGAAATAGGAAAAGAGCCTTTAATCACATTCTTTACCATTTGCAATCATAAAATAGTCTAATATCTTCATTTTTTCTACATACGTAGCTATTACCCTCGAAAACTAACACTTTTTACATAGGAAAAGAGCCTTTAATCACATTCTTTACCATGTGCAATCATAAAATAGTCTAATATCTTTATTTTTTCAACATACGTAGCTATTACCCTCGAAAACTAAAACTTTTGACATAGGAAAAGAGCCTTTAATCACATTCGTTACCATTTGCAATTGTAAAATAGTCTAATATCTTCATTTTTTCAACATATGTAGCTATTACCCTCGAAAACTAAAACTTTTGACATAGGAAAAGAGCCTTTAATCACATTCGTTACCATTTGCAATTATAAAATAGTCTAATATCTTCATTTTTTCAACATACGTAGCTATTACCCTCGAAAACTAAAACTTTTGACATAGGAAAAGAGCCTTTAATCACATTCTTTACCATTTGCAATCATAAAATAGTCTAATATCTTCATTTTTTCAACATACGTAGCTATTACCCTCGAAAACTAAAACTTTTGAAATAGGAAAAGAGCCTTTAAGCACTTTCTTTACCATGTGCAATCATAAAATAGTCTAATATCTTCATTTTTCCAACATACGTAGCTATTACCCTGGAAAACTAAAACTTTTGACATAGGAAAAGAGCCTTTCATCAAATTCTTTACCATGTGCAATAATAAAATAGTCTAATATCTTCATTTTTCAAACATACGTAGCTATTACCCTCGAAAACTAAAACTTTTGACATAGGAAAAGAGCCTTTAATCACATTCGTTACCATTTGCAATTATAAAATAGTCTAATATCTTCATGTTTTCAACATACGTAGCTATTACCCTCGAAAACTAAAACTTTTGACATAGGAAAAGAGCCTTTAATCACATTCTTTACCATTTGCAATCATAAAATAGTCTAATTTCTTCATTTTTCCAACATACGTAGCTATTACCCCTCGAAAACGAAAACTTTTGAAATAGGAAAAGAGCCTTTAAGCACTTTCTTTACCATGTGCAATCATAAAATAGTCTAATATCTTCATTTTTCCAACATACGTAGCTATTACCCTCGAAAACGAAAACTTTTGAAATAGGAAAAGAGCCTTTAATCATATTCTTTACCATGTGCAATCATAAAATAGTCTAATATCTTCATTTTTCCAACATACGTAGCTATTACCCTCGAAAACGAAAACTTTTGAAATAGGAAAAGAGCCTTTAATCACATTCTTTACCATGTGCAATCATAAAATAGTCTAATATCTTCATTTTTCCAACATACTCTTCATTTTTTCAACATACGTAGCTAATACCCTCGAAAACTAAAACTTTTGATATAGGAAAAGAGCCTTTAATCAAATTCGTTACCATTTGCAATTATAAAATAGTCTAATATCTTCATTTTTTCAACCTAAGTAGCTATTACCCTCGAAAACTAAAACTTTTGAAATAGGAAAAGAGCCTTTAAGCACTTTCTTTACCAAGTGCAATCATAAGATAGTCTAATATCTTCATTTTTCCAACATACGTAGCTATTACCCTCGAAAACTAAAACTTTTGAAATAGGAAAAGAGCCTTTAAGCACTTTCTTTACCATGTGCAATCATAAAATAATCTAATATCTTCATTTTTCAACATACGTAGCTATTACCCTCGAAAACTAAAACTTTTGACATAGGAAAAGAGCCTTTAATCACATTCGTTACCATTTGCAATTATAAAATAGTCTAATATCTTCATTTTTTCAACATACGTAGCTATTACCCTCGAAAACTAAAACTTTTGACATAGGAAAAAAGCCTTTAATCACATTCGTTACCATTTGCAATTATAAAATAGTCTAATATCTTCATTTTTTCAACATACGTAGCTATTACCCTCGAAAACTAAAACTTTTGACATAGGAAAAGAGGCTTTAGTCACATTCTTAACCATTTGCAATCATAAAATAGTCTAATATCTTCATTTTTTTAACATACGTAGCTATTACCCTCGAAAACTAAAACTTTCGAAATAGGAAAAGAGCCTTTAAGCACTTTCTTTACCATGTGCAATCATAAAATAGTCTAATATCTTCATTTTTCCAACATACGTAGCTATTACCCTCGAAAACTAAAACTTTTGACATAGGAAAAGAGCCTTTAATCACATTCTTTACCATGTGCAATCATAAAATAGTCTAATATCTTCATTTTTCTAACATACGTAGCTATTACCCTCGAAAACTAAAACTTTTGACATAGGAAAAGAGCCTTTAATCACATTTGTTACCATTTGCAATTATAAAATAGTCTAATATCTTCATTTTTTCAACATACGTAGCTATTACCCTCGAAAACTAAAACTTTTGACATAGGAAAAGAGCCTTTAATCACATTCGTTACCATTTGCAATTATAAAATAGTCTAATATCTTCATTTTTTCAACATACGTAGCTATTACCCTCGAAAACTAAAACTTTTGACATAGGAAAAGAGCCTTTAATCACATTCTTTACCATTTGCAATCATAAAATAGTCTAATATCTTCATTTTTCCAACATACGTAGCTATTACCCTCGAAAACTAAAACTTTTGTCATAGAAAAAGAGCCTTTAATCACATTCTTTACCATGTGCAATCATAAAATAGTCTAATATCTTCATTTTTCCAACATACGTAGCTATTACCCTCGAAAACTAAAACTTTTGACATAGGAAAAGAGCCTTTAATCACATTCTTTACCATGTGCAATCATAAAATAGTCCAATATCTTCATTTTTCCAACATACGTAGCTATTACCCTCGAAAACGAAAACTTTTGAAATAGGAAAAGAGCCTTTAAGCACTTTCTTTACCATGTGCAATCATAAAATAGTCTAATATCTTCATTTTTTCAACATACGTAGCTATTACCCTCGAAAACTAAAACTTTTGACATAGGAAAAGAGCTTTTAATCACATTCGTTACCATTTGCAATTATAAAATAGTCTAATATCTTCATTTTTTAACATACGTAGCTATTACCCTCGAAAACTAAAACTTTTGACATAGGAAAAGAGCCTTTAATCACATTCTTTACCATTTGCAATCATAAAATAGTCTAATATCTTCATTTTTTCAACATACGTAGCTATTACCCTCGAAAACTAAAACTTTTGACATAGGAAAAGAGCCTTTAATCACATTCTGTACCATGTGCAATCATAAAATAGTCTAATATCTTCATTTTTCCAACATACGTAGCTATTACCCTCGAAAACGAAAACTTTTGAAATAGGAAAAGAGCCTTTAATCATATTCTTTACCATGTGCAATCATAAAATAGTCTAATATCTTCATTTTTCCAACATACGTAGCTATTACCCTCGAAAACGAAAACTTTTGAAATAGGAAAAGAGCCTTTAATCACATTCTTTACCATGTGCAATCATAAAATAGTCTAATATCTTCATTTTTCCAACATACTCTTCATTTTTTCAACATACGTAGCTATTACCCTCGAAAACTAAAACTTTTGATATAGGAAAAGAGCCTTTAATCAAATTCGTTACCATTTGCAATTATAAAATAGTCTAATATCTTTATTTTTTCAACCTACGTAGCTATTACCCTCGAAAACTAAAACTTTTGAAATAGGAAAAGAGCCTTTAAGCACTTTCTTTACCAAGTGCAATCATAAGATAGTCTAATATCTTCATTTTTCCAACATACGTAGCTATTACCCTCGAAAACTAAAACTTTTGAAATAGGAAAAGAGCCTTTAAGCACTTTCTTTACCATGTGCAATCATAAAATAATCTAATATCTTCATTTTTCAACATACGTAGCTATTACCCTCGAAAACTAAAACTTTTGACATAGGAAAAGAGCCTTTAATCACATTCGTTACCATTTGCAATTATAAAATAGTCTAATATCTTCATTTTTTCAACATACGTAGCTATTACCCTCGAAAACTAAAACTTTTGACATAGGAAAAGAGCCTTTAATCACATTCGTTACCATTTGCAATTATAAAATAGTCTAATATCTTCATTTTTTCAACATACGTAGCTATTACCCTCGAAAACTAAAACTTTTGACATAGGAAAAGAGCCTTTAGTCACATTCTTAACCATTTGCAATCATAAAATAGTCTAATATCTTCATTTTTTTAACATACGTAGCTATTACCCTCGAAAACTAAAACTTTCGAAATAGGAAAAGAGCCTTTAAGCACTTTCTTTACCATGTGCAATCATAAAATAGTCTAATATCTTCATTTTTCCAACATACGTAGCTATTACCCTCGAAAACTAAAACTTTTGACATAGGAAAAGAGCCTTTAATCACATTCTTTACCATGTGCAATCATAAAATAGTCTAATATCTTCATTTTTCTAACATACGTAGCTATTACCCTCGAAAACTAAAACTTTTGACATAGGAAAAGAGCCTTTAATCACATTTGTTACCATTTGCAATTATAAAATAGTCTAATATCTTCATTTTTTCAACATACGTAGCTATTACCCTCGAAAACTAAAACTTTTGACATAGGAAAAGAGCCTTTAATCACATTCGTTACCATTTGCAATTATAAAATAGTCTAATATCTTCATTTTTTCAACATACGTAGCTATTACCCTCGAAAACTAAAACTTTTGACATAGGAAAAGAGCCTTTAATCACATTCTTTACCATTTGCAATCATAAAATAGTCTAATATCTTCATTTTTCCAACATACGTAGCTATTACCCTCGAAAACTAAAACTTTTGTCATAGAAAAAGAGCCTTTAATCACATTCTTTACCATGTGCAATCATAAAATAGTCTAATATCTTCATTTTTCCAACATACGTAGCTATTACCCTCGAAAACTAAAACTTTTGACATAGGAAAAGAGCCTTTAATCACATTCTTTACCATGTGCAATCATAAAATAGTCCAATATCTTCATTTTTCCAACATACGTAGCTATTACCCTCGAAAACGAAAACTTTTGAAATAGGAAAAGAGCCTTTAAGCACTTTCTTTACCATGTGCAATCATAAAATAGTCTAATATCTTCATTTTTTCAACATACGTAGCTATTACCCTCGAAAACTAAAACTTTTGACATAGGAAAAGAGCCTTTAATCACATTCGTTACCATTTGCAATTAAAAAATTGTCTAATATCTTCATTTTTTAACATACGTAGCTATTACCCTAGAAAACTAAAACTTTTGACATAGGAAAAGAGCCTTTAATCACATTCTTTACCATTTGCAATCATAAAATAGTCTAATATCTTCATTTTTTCAACATACGTAGCTATTACCCTCGAAAACTAAAACTTTTGACATAGGAAAAGAGCCTTTAATCACATTCTGTACCATGTGCAATCATAAAATAGTCTAATATCTTCATTTATCCAACATACGTAGCTATTACCCTCGAAAACTAAAACTTTTGACATAGGAAAAGAGCCTTTAATCACATTCTTTACCATTTGCAATCATAAAATAGTCTAATATCTTCATTTTTTCAACATACGTAGCTATTACCCTCGAAAACTAAAACTTTTGACATAGGAAAAGAGCCTTTAATCACATTCTGTACCATGTGCAATCATAAAATAGTCTAATATCTTCATTTATCCAACATACGTAGCTATTACCCTCGAAAACGAAAACTTTTGAAATAGGAAAAGAGCCTTTAATCACATTCTTTACCATTTGCAATTATAAAATAGTCTAATATCTTCATTTTTTCAACATACGTAGCTATTACCCTCGAAAACTAAAACTTTTGACATAGGAAAAGAGCCTTTAATCACATTCGTTACCATTTGCAATTATAAAATAGTCTAATATCTTCATTTTTTCAACATACGTAGCTATTACCCTCGAAAACTAAAACTTTTGACATAGGAAAAGAGCCTTTAATCACATTCTTTACCATTTGCAATCATAAAATAGTCTAATATCTTCATTTTTTCAACATACGTAGCTATTACCCTCGAAAACTAAAACTTTTGAAATAGGAAAAGAGCCTTTAAGCACTTTCTTTACCATGTGCAATCATAAAATAGTCTAATATCTTCATTTTTCCAACATACGTAGCTATTACCCTCGAAAACTAAAACTTTTGACATAGGAAAAGAGCCTTTCATCACATTCTTTACCATGTGCAATAATAAAATAGTCTAATATCTTCATTTTTCAAACATACGTAGCTATTACCCTCGAAAACTAAAACTTTTGACATAGGAAAAGAGCCTTTAATCACATTCATTACCATTTGCAATTATAAAATAGTCTAGTATCTTCATTTTTTCCACATACGTAGCTATTACCCTCGAAAACTAAAACTTTTGACATAGGAAAAGAGCCTTTAATTACATTCTTTACCATGTGCAATCATAAAATAGTCTAATATCTTCATTTTTCCAACAAACGTAGCTATTACCCTCGAAAACTAAAACTTTTGACATAGGAAAAGAGCCTTTAATCACATTCTTTACCATGTGCAATCATAAAATAGTCTAATATCTTCATTTTTCCAACATACGTAGCTATTACCCTCGAAAACGAAAACTTTTGAAATAGGAAAAGAGCCTTTAAGCACTTTCTTTACCATGTGCAATCATAAAATAGTCTAATATCTTCATTTTTTCAACATACGTAGCTATTACCCTCGAAAACTAAAACTTTTGACATAGGAAAAGAGCCTTTAATCACATTCGTTACCATTTGCAATTATAAAATAGTCTAATATCTTCATTTTTTCAACATACGCAGCTATTACCCTCGAAAACTAAAACTTTTGACATAGGAAAAGAGCCTTTAATCACATTCGTTACCATTTGCAATTATAAAATAGTCTAATATCTTCATTTTTTCAACATACGTAGCTATTACCCTCGAAAACTAAAACTTTTGACATAGGAAAAGAGCCTTTAATCACATTCTTTACCATTTGCAATCATAAAATAGTCTAATATCTTCATTTTTTCAACATACGTAGCTACTACACTCGAAAACTAAAACTTTTGAAATAGGAAAAGAGGCTTTAAGCACTTTCTTTACCATGTGCAATCATAAAATAGTCTAATATCTTCATTTTTTCAACATACGTAGCTATTACCCTCGAAAACTAAAACTTTTGACATAGTAAAAGAGCCTTTAATCACATTCTTTACCATGTGCAATCATAAAATAGTCTAATATCTTCATTTTTCCAACATACGTAGCTATTACCCTCGAAAACGAAAACTTTTGAAATAGGAAAAGAGCCTTTAATCACATTCTTTACCATGTGCAATCATAAAATAGACTAATGTCTTCATTTTTCCAACATACGTAGCTATTACCCTCGAAAACGAAAACTTTTGAAATAGGAAAAGAGCCTTTAATCACATTCTTTACCATTTGCAATCATAAAATAGTCTAATATCTTCATTTTTTCAACATACGTAGCTATTACCCTCAAAACTAAAACTTTTGATATAGGAAAAGAGCCTTTAGTCAAATTCGTTACCATTTGCAAGTATAAAATAGTCTAATATCTTCATTTTTTCAACCTACGTAGCTATTACCCTCGAAAACTAAAACTTTTGAAATAGGAAAAGAGCCATTAAGCACTTTCTTTACCATGTGCAATCATAAAATAGTCTAATATCTTCATTTTTCCAACATACGTAGCTATTACCCTCGAAAACTAAAACTTTTGAAATAGGAAAAGAGCCTTTAAGCACTTTCTTTACCATGTGCAATCATAAAATATTCTAATATCTTCATTTTTCCAACATACGCAGCTATTACCCTCGAAAACGAAAACTTTTGAAATAGGAAAAGAGCCTTTAATCACATTCTTTACCATGTGCAATCATAAAATAGTCTAATATCTTCATTTTTCCAACATACTTAGCTATTACCCTCGAAAACGAAAACTTTTGAAATAGGAAAAGAGCTTTTAATCACATTCTTTACCATTTGCAATCATAAAATAGTCTAATATCTTCATTTTTTCAACATACGTAGCTATTACTCTCGAAAACTAACACTTTTGATATAGGAAAAGA
>NW_027064681.1:0-25014 GCF_032884065.1 Artemia franciscana
ATGTTGAAAAAATGAAGATATTAGACTATTTTATGATTGCAAATGGTAAAGAATGTGATTAAAGGCTCTTTTCCTATTTCAAAAGTTTTAGTTTTCAAGGGTAATAGCTACGTATGTTGGAAAAATGAAGATTAGACTATTTTATGATTGCACATGGTAAAGAATGTGCTTAAAGGCTCTTTTCCTATGGCAAAAGTTTTAGTTTTCGAGGGTAATAGCTACATATGTTGAAAAAATGAAGATATTAGACTATTTTATGATTGCAAATGGTAAAGAATGTGATTAAAGGCTCTTTTCCTATTTCAAAAGTTTTCGTTTTCGAGGGTAATAGCTACTTATGTTGGAAAAATGAAGATATTAGACTATTTTATGATTGCACATGGTAAAGAATGTGATTAAAGGCTCTTTTCCTATGTCAAAAGTTTTAGTTTTCGAGGGTAATAGCTACGTATGTTGGAAAAATGAAGATATTAGACTATTTTATGATTGCACATGGTAAAGAAAGTGCTTAAAGGCTCTTTTCCTATTTCAAAAGTTTTATTTTTCGAGGGTAATAGCTACGTATGTTGGAAAAATGAAGATATTAGACTATTTATGATTGCAAATGGTAAAGAATGTGATTAAAGGCTCTTTTCCTATGTCAAAAGTTTTAGTTTTCGAGGGTAATAGCTACGTATGTTGGAAAAATGAAGATATTAGACTATTTTATGATTGCAAATGGTAAGGAATGTGATTAAAGGCTCTTTTCCTATTTCAAAAGTTTTCGTTTTCGAGGGTAATAGCTACGTATGTTGGAAAAATGAAGATATTAGACTATGTTATGATTGCACATGGTAAAGAATGTGATTAAAGGCTCTTTTCCTATGTCAAAAGTTTTAGTTTTCGAGGGTAATAGCTACGTATGTTGAAAAAAAGAAGATATTAGACTATTTTATAATTGCAAATGGTAACGAATGTGATTAAAGGCTCTTTTCCTATGTCAAATGTTTTAGTTTTCGAGGGTAATAGCTACGTATGTTGAAAAAATGAAGATATTACACTATTTTATAATTGTAAATGGTAACGAATGTGATTAAAGGCTCTTTTCCTATGTCAAAAGTTTTAGTTTTCGAGGGTAATAGCTACGTATGTTGAAAAAATGAAGATATTAGACTATTTTATGATTGCACATGGTAAAGAATGTGCTTAAAGGCTCTTTTCCTATGGCAAAAGTTTTAGTTTTCGAGGGTAATAGCTACGTTTGTTGAAAAAATGAAGATATTAGACTATTTTATGATTGCAAATGGTAAAGAATGTGATTAAAGGCTCTTTTCCTATGTCAAAAGTTTTAGTTTTCGAGGGTAATAGCTACGTATGTTGAAAAAATGAAGATATTAGACTATTTTATAATTGCAAATGGTAACGAATGTGATTAAAGGCTCTTTTCCTATGTCAAAAGTTTTAGTTTTCGAAGGTAATAGCTACGTATGTTGGAAAAATGAAGATATTAGACTATTTTATGATTGCACATGGTAAAGAATGTGATTAAAGGCTCTTTTCCTATGTCAAAAGTTTTAGTTTTCGAGGGTAATAGCTACGTATGTTGGAAAAATGAAGATATTAGACTATTTTATGATTGCACATGGTAGAGAAAGTGCTTAAAGGCTCTTTTCCTATTTCAAAATTTTAGTTTTCGAGGGTAATAACTACGTATGTTGAAAAAATGAAGATATTAGACTATTTTATGATTGCAAATGGTAAAGAATATGATTAAAGGCTCTTTTCCTATGTCAAAAGTTTTAGTTTTCGAGGGTAATAACTACGTATGTTGGAAAAATGAAGATATTTGACTATTTTATAATTGCAAATGGTAACGAATGTGATTAAAGGCTCTTTTCCTATGTCAAAAGTTTTAGTTTTCAAGGGTAATAGCTACGTCTGTTGAAAAAATGAAGATATTAGACTATTTTATGATTGCAAATGGTAAAGAATGTGATTAAAGACTCTTTTCCTATGTCAAAAGTTTTAGTTTTCGAGGTTAATAGCTACGTATGTTGAAAAAATGAAGATATTAGACTATTTTATGATTGCAAATGGTAAAGAATGTGATTAAAGGCTCTTTTCCTATTTCAAAAGTTTTAGTTTTCGAGGGTAATAGCTACGTATGTTGGAAAAATGAAGATATTAGACTATTTTATGATTGCACATGGTAAAGAATGTGCTTAAAGGCTCTTTTCCTATGGCAAAAGTTTTAGTTTTCGAGGGTAATAGCTACGTATGTTGGAAAAATGAAGATATTAGACTATTTTATGATTGCACATGGTAAAGAATGTGATTAAAGGCTCTTTTCCTGTGTCAAAAGTTTTAGTTTTCGAGGGTAATAGCTAAGTGTGTTGAAAAAATGAAGATATTAGACTATTTTATGATTGCAAATGGTAAAGAATGTGATTAAAGGCTCTTTTCCTATTTCAAAAGTTTTCGTTTTCGAGGGTAATAGCTACTTATGTTCGAAAAATGAAGATATTAGACTATTTTATGATTGCACATGGTAAAGAATGTGATTAAAGGCTCTTTTCCTATGTCAAAAGTTTCAGTTTTCGAGGGTAATAGCTACATATGTTGGAAAAATGAAGATATTAGACTATTTTATGATTGCACATGGTAAAGAAAGTGCTTAAAGGCTCTTTTCCTATTTCAAAAGTTTTAGTTTTCGAGGGTAATAACTACGTATGTTGAAAAAATGAAGATATTAGACTATTTTATGATTGCAAATGGTAAAGAATGTGATTAAAGGCTCTTTTCCTATGTCAAAAGTTTTAGTTTTCGAGGGTAATAGCTACGTATGTTGAAAAAATGAAGATATTAGACTTTTATAATTGCAAATGGTAACGAATGTGATTAAAGGCTCTTTTCCTATGTCAAAAGTTTTAGTTTTCGAGGGTAATAGCTACGTCTGTTGAAAAAATGAAGATATTAGACTATTTTATGATTGCAAATGGTAAAGAATGTGATTAAAGGCTCTTTTCCTATGTCAAAAGTTTTAGTTTTCGAGGGTAATAGCTACGTATGTTGAAAAAATGAAGATATTAGACTATTTTATGATTGCAAATGGTAAAGAATGTGATTAAAGGCTCTTTTCCTATTTCAAAAGTTTTAGTTTTCGAGGGTAATAGCTACGTATGTTGGAAAAATGAAGATATTAGACTATTTTATGATTGTACATGGTAAAGAATGTGCTTAAAGGCTCTTTTCCTATGGCAAAAGTTTTAGTTTTCGAGGGTAATAGCTACGTATGTTGGAAAAATGAAGATATTAGACTATTTTATGATTGCACATGGTAAAGAATGTGATTAAAGGCTCTTTTCCTATGTCAAAAGTTTTAGTTTTCGAGGGTAATAGCTACGTATGTTGAAAAAATGAAGATATTAGACTATTTTATGATTGCAAATGGTAAAGAATGTGATTAAAGGCTCTTTTCCTATTTCAAAAGTTTTCGTTTTCGAGGGTAATAGCTACTTATGTTGGAAAAATGAAGATATTAGACTATTTTATGATTGCACATGGTAAAGAATGTGATTAAAGGCTCTTTTCCTATGTCAAAAGTTTTAGTTTTCGAGGGTAATAGCTACGTATGTTGGAAAAATGAAGATATTAGACTATTTTATGATTGCACATGGTAGAGAAAGTGCTTAAAGGCTCTTTTCCTATTTCAAAATTTTAGTTTTCGAGGGTAATAACTACGTATGTTGAAAAAATGAAGATATTAGACTATTTTATGATTGCAAATGGTAAAGAATATGATTAAAGGCTCTTTTCCTATGTCAAAAGTTTTAGTTTTCGAGGGTAATAACTACGTATGTTGGAAAAATGAAGATATTTGACTATTTTATAATTGCAAATGGTAACAAATGTGATTAAAGGCTCTTTTCCTATGTCAAAAGTTTTAGTTTTCAAGGGTAATAGCTACGTCTGTTGAAAAAATGAAGATATTAGACTATTTTATGATTGCAAATGGTAAAGAATGTGATTAAAGACTCTTTTCCTATGTCAAAAGTTTTAGTTTTCGAGGTTAATAGCTACGTATGTTGAAAAAATGAAGATATTAGACTATTTTATGATTGCAAATGGTAAAGAATGTGATTAAAG
This sequence comes from Artemia franciscana, assembly GCF_032884065.1. Taxonomy (NCBI): domain Eukaryota; kingdom Metazoa; phylum Arthropoda; class Branchiopoda; order Anostraca; family Artemiidae; genus Artemia; species Artemia franciscana. The sequence goes on from NW_027064681.1 coordinate 4,126, forward strand.
GCTTTTTTCCTATTTCAAAAGTTTTAGTTTTCCAGGGTAATAGCTACGTATGTTGGAAAAATGAAGATATTAGACTATTTTATGATTGCACATGGTAAAGAATGTGCTTAAAGGCTCTTTTCCTATGGCAAAAGTTTTAGTTTTCGAGGGTAATAGCTACGTATGTTGGAAAAATGAAGATATTAGACTATTTTATGATTGCACATGGTAAAGAATGTGATTAAAGGCTCTTTTCCTATTTCAAAAGTTTTCGTTTTCGAGGGTAATAGCTACTTATGTTCGAAAAATGAAGATATTAGACTATTTTATGATTGCACATGGTAAAGAATGTGATTAAAGGCTCTTTTCCTATGTCAAAAGTTTCAGTTTTCGAGGGTAATAGCTACGTATGTTGGAAAAATGAAGATATTAGACTATTTTATGATTGCACATGGTAAAGAAAGTGCTTAAAGGCTCTTTTCCTATTTCAAAAGTTTTAGTTTTCGAGGGTAATAACTACGTATGTTGAAAAAATGAAGATATTAGACTATTTTATGATTGCAAATGGTAAAGAATGTGATTAAAGGCTCTTTTCCTTTGTCAAAAGTTTTAGTTTTCGAGGGTAATAGCTACGTATGTTGAAAAAATGAAGATATTAGACTTTTATAATTGCAAATGGTAACGAATGTGATTAAAGGCTCTTTTCCTATGTCAAAAGTTTTAGTTTTCGAGGGTAATAGCTACGTCTGTTGAAAAAATGAAGATATTAGACTATTTTATGATTGCACATGGTAAAGAATGTGATTAAAGGCTCTTTTCCTATGTCAAAAGTTTCAGTTTTCGAGGGTAATAGCTACGTATGTTGCAAAAAATGAAGATATTAGACTATTTTATGATTGCACATGGTAAAGAAAGTGCTTAAAGGCTCTTTTCCTATTTCAAAAGTTTTAGTTTTCGAGGGTAATAACTACGTATGTTGAAAAAATGAAGATATTAGACTATTTTATGATTGCAAATGGTAAAGAATGTGATTAAAGGCTCTTTTCCTATGTCAAAAGTTTTAGTTTTCGAGGGTAATAGCTACGTATGTTGAAAAAATGAAGATATTAGACTTTTATAATTGCAAATGGTAACGAATGTGATTAAAGGCTCTTTTCCTATGTCAAAAGTTTTAGTTTTCGAGGGTAATAGCTACGTCTGTTGAAAAAATGAAGATATTAGACTATTTTATGATTGCAAATGGTAAAGAATGTGATTAAAGGCTCTTTTCCTATGTCAAAAGTTTTAGTTTTCGAGGGTAATAGCTACGTATGTTGAAAAAATGAAGATATTAGACTATTTTATGATTGCAAATGGTAAAGAATGTGATTAAAGGCTCTTTTCCTATTTCAAAAGTTTTAGTTTTCGAGGGTAATAGCTACGTATGTTGGAAAAATGAAGATATTAGACTATTTTATGATTGTACATGGTAAAGAATGTGCTTAAAGGCTCTTTTCCTATGGCAAAAGTTTTAGTTTTCGAGGGTAATAGCTACGTATGTTGGAAAAATGAAGATATTAGACTATTTTATGATTGCACATGGTAAAGAATGTGATTAAAGGCTCTTTTCCTATGTCAAAAGTTTTAGTTTTCGAGGGTAATAGCTACGTATGTTGAAAAATGAAGATATTAGACTATTTTATGATTGCAAATGGTAAAGAATGTGATTAAAGGCTCTTTTCCTATTTCAAAAGTTTTCGTTTTCGAGGGTAATAGCTACTTATGTTGGAAAAATGAAGATATTAGACTATTTTATAGATAGATAGATAGATAATTTTATTCACCCACTCGATACAAAACCACAAATGGCACGAATGGAGTACAAAGAAGAAAAGAAAAAAAAAAAAAAAACAAAAAAAAAAAAAACAAACACTTAACTGCACAAACAAAAACAAACGTTACGATACACCGCCAATAAATAAAAACATTATTACAAAAACTCACTAAGGACGAATTGCAATTGCCAGACTACTAGGCCCAAGCGACCCCAAAAATTCAGAACGACGTTTCGTCACAGCAGCAATCGGATCTGTGATACCGAACCTTGCAGACATCTTGGAATTTTTAACCCACGGTGGGGTATTTAAAAGAAACTTTGCATATTTGTAAAAAAGTGATCGAAGGTTTCTTTTATCACTAACACTAAATATATGCCAAAACGGTGATAAAGCCAGAAAGTGTGGGATCACCAGTGCATTATATAGCCTAGCTCGAATTTGTCGATTATATTTCGCTTTAGTTGAAGATAGCGCCCCGTAAGCCTTACGTGCCTTTTCTGCGAAATTACTTATTTGGCGAGCACGTGTAGATGCCATGTTATGACCTATAGGCATTCCTAAGTACATTATGGAGTCAGACAGTGGAACCTCTTGAGCACCAAATTTGACAGCAAGATCTATACAATCTGCATTTCTCCTATTGAAAGCAACAATCTCGCTTTTACTTGCATTAAAAGATAGGCCTATCTCTCTATAAGCATCATCTAGAATCTGAAAATTTTCTTCAATACGAGACAAACATCTACTTAAATTAAAAATATCATCTGCGTAATTAAGTAATGTTACATCCAAACCTCGGAAAATGCAGCTCATTTGCACTAACTTTTGGGCCTCGAGAACACTATTATTATACAACCGGGGTGACGAAATTGCACCCTGCCTAATGCCCTTTCTAACCGGAATAGCATTTGGTAATACAATCGGCCCGTTAGGAGACGGGACTTTAACTTGGACTCGAAGCTTCTTATACATATCCCGAAAAGGCAAAATAACCGATCGGTCCACACCACGTTTATGAGCAGACACTAATAACTGGGGATGTATCCCAGAATCAAAAGCACGTCTAACATCGTGACTCGCTAGAATAAGGGATTCATTCAGTTCATCAGCTTCTATTAATATATTAGCAAGAATATAATGGACGTGCTCGCGACCAACACCTTTTTTAAATCCGAACTGATTATCGGGGGTAGAACATTGAAAAGCAATATGATCTATAACTAGCAATTCCATAAGCTTACATAAAACCGGCGAAACAGTTATAGGGCGGTAAGATACGCATTCAGACGGATTTTTCCCTTTTTTCAAAATAGGTGTAATTACTCCAGTACCAAAAACGTCGGGAACGAGACCAGAATTAAAGATAATTTGGAATAGAAGCTCTAAATGACTCAGGAGACCGGCAGTACCATGTACAAGATGCAACCCACACAACTTGTCGACACCTTTCGATTGTTTCTTTTTTAATTTTGAAATTGCACGAATCAGATTAGGAACAGTTACTATGTAGCCAACACCAGAACTAGGCAATTCCATGAACTTATCAAGTTCGACTTCATATTTATCTTCAAGATCTTGTTCGGGTGGAGAGAACTCAGAAGTAAAGTGGGACACCCAATCTTGCTCAGAGATCACAGGTTCAACACTATTCTGATCACCATTACGTTTAAGAAATCTCCACACAGCATTTGGGTCATTACTTATCAATTGACTATGTTGATCGATCACTTCACATTTATGCTTAGACAAAATCTTGGCAAATCTGCGTTTGCTGAACAGCCGAACTTCATTTACAACACCTGATTTCGGACGACCACACTCGTTCCAGAGCCTAAGCCAAAATTTTGCACGACCACATGCTTCACTTAGAGCAGGGTTTTCGGACCACTTTGGAATTTCCGTTCCCACTCGGACTTTACGAATGGGGACCGATTATGATTGCAAATGGTAAAGAATATGATTAAAGGCTCTTTTCCTATTTCAGAAGTTTTCGTTTTCGAGGGTAATAGCTACGTATGTTGGAAAAATGAAGATATTAGACTATTTTATGATTTCACATGGTAAAGAATGTGATTAAAGGCTCTTTTCCTATGTCAAAAGTTTTAGTTTTCGAGGTAATAGCTACGTATGTTGAAAAAATGAAGATATTAGACTATTTTATGATTGCAAATGGTAAAGAATGTGATTAAAGGCTCTTTTCCTGTGTCAAAAGTTTTAGTTTTCGAGGGTAATAGCTACGTATGTTGGAAAAATGAAGATATTAGATTATTTTATGATTGCAAATGGTAAAGAATGTGATTAAAGGCTCTTTTCCTATGTCAAAAGTTTTAGTTTTCGAGGGTAATAGCTACGTATGTTGGAAAAATGAAGATATTAGACTATTTTATGATTGCACATGGTAAAGAAAGTGCTTAAAGGCTCTTTTCCTATTTCAAAAGTTTTAGTTTTCGAGGGTAATAACTACGTATGTTGAAAAAATGAAGATATTAGACTATTTTATGATTGCAAATGGTAAATAATGTGATTAAAGGCTCTTTTCCTATGTCAAAAGTTTTAGTTTTCGAGGGTAATAGCTACGTATGTTGAAAAAAATGAAGATATTAGACTATTTTATGATTGCAAATGGTAAAGAATGTGATTAAAGACTCTTTTCCTATGTCAAAAGTTTTAGTTTTCGAGGGTAATAGCTACGTATGTTGAAAAAATGAAGATATTAGACTATTTTATTATTGCAAATGGTAAAGAATGTGATTAAAGGCTCTTTTCCTATTTCAAAAGTTTTAGTTTTCGAGGGTAATAGCTACGTATGTTGGAAAAATGAAGATATTAGACTATTTTATAATTGCACATGGTAAAGAATGTGCTTAAAGGCTCTTTTCCTATGGCAAAAGTTTTAGTTTTCGAGGGTAACAGCTACGTATGTTGGAAAAATGAAGATAATAGACTATTTTATGATTGCACATGGTAAAGAATGTGATTAAAGGCTCTTTTCCTATGTCAAAAGTTTTAGTTTTCGAGGGTAATAGCTACGTATGTTGAAAAAATGAAGATATTAGACTATTTTATGATTGCAAATGGTAAAGAATGTGATTAAAGGCTCTTTTCCTATTTCAAAAGTTTTCGTTTTCGAGGGTAATAGCTACTTATGTTCGAAAAATGAAGATATTAGACTATTTTATGATTGCACATGGTAAAGAATGTGATTAAAGGCTCTTTTCCTATGTCAAAAGTTTTAGTTTTCGAGGGTAATAGCTACGTATGTTGGAAAAATGAAGATATTAGACTATTTTATGATTTCACATGGTAAAGAAAGTGCTTAAAGGCTCTTTTCCTATTTCAAAAGTTTTAGTTTTCGAGGGTAATAACTACGTATGTTGAAAAAATGAAGATATTAGACTATTTTATGATTGCAAATGGTAAAGAATGTGATTAAAGGCTCTTTTCCTATTTCAAAAGTTTTCGTTTTCGAGGGTAATAGCTACTTATGTTGGAAAAATGAAGATATTAGACTAATTTATGATTGCACATGGTAAAGAATGTGATTAAAGGCTCTTTTCCTATGTCAAAAGTTTTAGTTTTCGAGGGTAATAGCTACGTATGTTGGAAAAATGAAGATATTAGACTATTTTATGATTGCACATGGTAAAGAAAGTGCTTAAAGGCTCTTTTCCTATTTCAAAAGTTATATTTTTCGAGGGTAATAGCTACGTATGTTGGAAAAATGAAGATATTAGACTATTTTATGATTGCAAATGGTAAAGAATGTGATTAAAGGCTCTTTTCCTATGTCAAAAGTTTTAGTTTTCGAGGGTAATAGCTACGTATGTTGGAAAAATGAAGATATTAGACTATTTTATGATTGCAAATGGTAAAGAATGTGATTAAAGGCTCTTTTCCTATTTCAAAAGTTTTCGTTTTCGAGGGTAATAGCTACGTATGTTGGAAAAATGAAGATATTAGACTATGTTATGATTGCACATGGTAAAGAATGTGATTAAAGGCTCTTTTCCTATGTCAAAAGTTTTAGTTTTCGAGGGTAATAGCTACGTATGTTGAAAAAATGAAGATATTAGACTATTTTATAATTGCAAATGGTAACGAATGTGATTAAAGGCTCTTTTCCTATGTCAAATGTTTTAGTTTTCGAGGGGTAATAGCTACGTATGTTGAAAAAATGAAGATATTACACTATTTTATAATTTTAAATGGTAACGAATGTGATTAAAGGCTCTTTTCCTATGTCAAAAGTTTTAGTTTTCGAGGGTAATAGCTACGTATGTTGAAAAAATGAAGATATTAGACTATTTTATGATTGCACATGGTAAAGAATGTGCTTAAAGGCTCTTTTCCTATGGCAAAAGTTTTAGTTTTCGAGGGTAATAGCTACGTTTGTTGAAAAAATGAAGATATTAGACTATTTTATGATTGCAAATGGTAAAGAATGTGATTAAAGGCTCTTTTCCTATGTCAAAAGTTTTAGTTTTCGAGGGTAATAGCTACGTATGTTGAAAAAATGAAGATATTAGACTATTTTATAATTGCAAATGGTAACGAATGTGATTAAAGGCTCTTTTCCTATGTCAAAAGTTTTAGTTTTCGAAGGTAATAGCTACGTATGTTGGAAAAATGAAGATATTAGACTATTTTATGATTGCACATGGTAAAGAATGTGATTAAAGGCTCTTTTCCTATGTCAAAAGTTTTAGTTTTCGAGGGTAATAGCTACGTATGTTGGAAAAATGAAGATATTAGACTATTTTATGATTGCAAATGGTAAAGAATGTGATTAAAGGCTCTTTTCCTATGTCAAAAGTTTTAGTTTTCGAGGGTAATAACTACGTATGTTGGAAAAATGAAGATATTTGACTATTTTATAATTGCAAATGGTAACGAATGTGATTAAAGGCTCTTTTCCTATGTCAAAAGTTTTAGTTTTCAAGGGTAATAGCTACGTCTGTTGAAAAAATGAAGATATTAGACTATTTTATGATTGCAAATGGTAAAGAATGTGATTAAAGACTCTTTTCTTATGTCAAAAGTTTAGTTTTCGAGGGTAATAGCTACGTATGTTGAAAAAATGAAGATATTAGACTATTTTATGATTGCAAATGGTAAAGAATGTGATTAAAGGCTCTTTTCCTATTTCAAAAGTTTTAGTTTTCGAGGGTAATAGCTACGTATGTTGGAAAAATGAAGATATTAGACTATTTTATGATTGCACATGGTAATGAATGTGCTTAAAGGCTCTTTTCCTATGGCAAAAGTTTTAGTTTTCGAGGGTAATAGCTACGTATGTTGGAAAAATGAAGATATTAGACTATTTTATGATTGCACATGGTAAAGACAGTGATTAAAGGCTCTTTTCCTATGTCAAAAGTTTTAGTTTTCGAGGGTAATAGCTAAGTATGTTGAAAAAATGAAGATATTAGACTATTTTATGATTGCAAATGGTAAAGAATGTGATTAAAGGCTCTTTTCCTATTTCAAAAGTTTTCGTTTTCGAGGGTAATAGCTACTTATGTTCGAAAAATGAAGATATTAGACTATTTTATGATTGCATATGGTAAAGAATGTGATTAAAGGCTCTTTTTCCTATGTCAAAAGTTTTAGTTTTCGAGGGTAATAGCTACGTATGTTGGAAAAATGAAGATATTAGACTATTTTATGATTGCACATGGTAAAGAAAGTGCTTAAAGGCTCTTTTCCTATTTCAAAAGTTTTAGTTTTCGAGGGTAATAACTACGTATGTTGAAAAAATGAAGATATTAGACTATTTTATGATTGCAAATGGTAAATAATGTGATTAAAGGCTCTTTTCCTATGTCAAAAGTTTTAGTTTTCGAGGGTAATAGCTACGTATGTTGAAAAAATGAAGATATTAGACTATTTTATGATTGCAAATGGTAAAGAATGTGATTAAAGACTCTTTTCCTATGTCAAAAGTTTTAGTTTTCGAGGGTAATAGCTACGTATGTTGAAAAAATGAAGATATTAGACTATTTTATGATTGCAAATGGTAAAGAATGTGATTAAAGGCTCTTTTCCTATTTCAAAAGTTTTAGTTTTCGAGGGGGATAGCTACGTATGTTGGAAAAATGAAGATATTAGACTTTTTTATGATTGCACATGGTAAAGAATGTGCTTAAAGGCTCTTTTCCTATGGCAAAAGTTTTAGTTTTCGAATGTAATAGCTACGTATGTTGGAAAAATGAAGATATTAGACTATTTTATGATTGCACATAGTAAAGAATGTGATTAAAGGCTCTTTTCCTATGTCAAAAGTTTTAGTTTTCGAGGGTAATAGCTACGTATGTTGAAAAAATGAAGATATTAGACTATTTTATGATTGCAAATGGTAAAGAATGTGATTAAAGGCTCTTTTCCTATTTCAAAAGTTTTAGTTTTCGAGGGTAATAGCTACGTATGTTGAAAAAATGAAGATATTAGACTATTTTATGATTGCACATGGTAAAGAATGTGCTTAAAGGCTCTTTTCCTATGGCAAAAGTTTTAGTTTTTTAGGGTAATGGCTACGTTTGTTGAAAAAATGAAGATATTAGACTATTTTATGATTGCAAATGGTAAAGAATGTGATTAAAGGCTCTTTTCCTATGTCAAAAGTTTTAGTTTTTGAGGGTAATAGCTACGTATGTTGAAAAAATGAAGATATTAGACTATTTTATAATTGCAAATGGTAACGAATGTGATTAAAGGCTCTTTTCCTATGTCAAAAGTTTTAGTTTTCGAGGGTAATAGCTACGTATGTTGGAAAAATGAAGATATTAGACTATTTTATGATTGCACATGGTAAAGAATGTGCTTAAAGGCTCTTTTCCTATGGCAAAAGTTTTAGTTTTCGAGGGTAATAGCTACGTATGTTGGAAAAATGAAGATATTAGACTATTTTATGATTGCACATGGTAAAGAATGTGATTAAAGGCTCTTTTCCTATGTCAAAAGTTTTAGTTTTCGAGGGTAATAGCTAAGTATGTTGAAAAAATGAAGATATTAGACTATTTTATGATTGCAAATGGTAAAGAATGTGATTAAAGGCTCTTTTCCTATTTCAAAAGTTTTCGTTTTCGAGGGTAATAGCTACTTATGTTCGAAAAATGAAGATATTAGACTATTTTATGATTGCACATGGTAAAGAGTGTGATTAAAGGCTCTTTTCCTATGTCAAAAATTTTAGTTTTCGAGGGTAATAGCTACGTATGTTGGAAAAATGAAGATATTAGACTATTTTATGATTGCACATGGTAAAGAAAGTGCTTAAAGGCTCTTTTCCTATTTCAAAAGTTTTAGTTTTCGAGGGTAATAACTACGTATGTTGAAAAAATGAAGATATTAGACTATTTTATGATTGCAAATGGTAAAGAATGTGATTAAAGGCTCTTTTCCTATGTCAAAAGTTTAGTTTTCGAGAGTAATAGCTACGTATGTTGAAAGAATGAAGATATTAGACTATTTTATAATTGCAAATTGTAACGAATGTGATTAAAGTCTCTTTTCCTATGTCAAAAGTTTTAGTTTTCGAGGGTAATAGCTACGTCTGTTGAAAAAATGAAGATATTAGACTATTTTTTGATTGCAAATGGTAAAGAATGTGATTAAAGGCTCTTTTCCTATGTCAAAAGTTTTCGTTTTCGAGGGTAATAGCTACGTATGTTGGAAAAATGAAGATATTAGACTATGTTATGATTGCACATGGTAAAGAATGTGATTAAAGGCTCTTTTCCTATATCAAAAGTTTTAGTTTTCGAGGGTAATAGCTACGTATGTTGAAAAAATGAAGATATTAGACTATTTTATAATTGCAAATGGTAACGAATGTGATTAAAGGCTCTTTTCCTATGTCAAATGTTTTAGTTTTCGAGGGTAATAGCTACGTATGTTGAAAAAATGAAGATATTACACTATTTTATAATTGTAAATGGTAACGAAAGTGATTAAAGGCTCTTTTCCTATGTCAAAAGTTTTAGTTTTCGAGGGTAATAGCTACGTATGTTGAAAAAATGAAGATATTAGACTATTTTATGATTGCACATGGTAAAGAATGTGCTTAAAGGCTCTTTTCCTATGGCAAAAGTTTTAGTTTTCGAGGGTAATAGCTACGTTTGTTGAAAAAATGAAGATATTAGACTATTTTATAATTGCAAATGGTAACGAATGTGATTAAAGGCTCTTTTCCTATGTCAAAAGTTTTAGTTTTCGAAGGTAATAGCTACGTATGTCGGAAAAATGAAGATATTAGACTATTTTATGATTGCACATGGTAAAGAATATGATTAAAGGCTCTTTTCCTATGTCAAAAGTTTTAGTTTTCGAGGGTAATAGCTACGTATGTTGGAAAAATGAAGATATTAGACTATTTTATGATTGCACATGGTAGAGAAAGTGCTTAAAGGCTCTTTTCCTATTTCAAAAGTTTTAGTTTTCGAGGGTAATAACTACGTATGTTGAAAAAATGAAGATATTAGACTATTTTATGATTGCAAATGGTAAAGAATGTGATTAAAGGCTCTTTTCCTATGTCAAAAGTTTTAGTTTTCGAGGGTAATAACTACGTATGTTGGAAAAATGAAGATATTTGACTATTTTATAATTGCAAATGGTAACGAATGTGATTAAAGGCTCTTTTCCTATGTCAAAAGTTTTAGTTTTCAAGGGTAATAGCTACGTCTGTTGAAAAAATGAAGATATTAGACTATTTTATGATTGCAAATGGTAAAGAATGTGATTAAAGACTCTTTTCTTATGTCAAAAGTTTTAGTTTTCGAGGGTAATAGCTACGTATGTTGAAAAAATGAAGATATTAGACTATTTTATGATTGCAAATGTAAAGAATGTGATTAAAGGCTCTTTTCCTATTTCAAAAGTTTTAGTTTTCGAGGGTAATAGCTACGTATGTTGGAAAAATGAAGATATTAGACTATTTTATGATTGCACATGGTAAAGAATGTGCTTAAAGGCTCTTTTCCTATGGCAAAAGTTTTAGTTTTCGAGGGTAATAGCTACGTATGTTGGAAAAATGAAAATATTAGACTATTTTATGATTGCACATGGTAAAGAATGTGATTAAAGGCTCTTTTCCTATGTCAAAAGTTTTAGTTTTCGAGGGTAATAGCTAAGTATGTTGAAAAAATGAAGATATTAGACTATTTTATGATTGCAAATGGTAAAGAATGTGATTAAAGGCTCTTTTCCTATTTCAAAAGTTTTCGTTTTCGAGGGTAATAGCTACTTATGTTCGAAAAATGAAGATATTAGACTATTTTATGATTGCACATGGTAAAGAATGTGATTAAAGGCTCTTTTCCTATGTCAAAAGTTTTAGTTTTCGAGGGTAATAGCTACGTATGTTGGAAAAATGAAGATATTAGACTATTTTATGATTGCACATGGTAAAGAAAGTGCTTAAAGGCTCTTTTCCTATTTCAAAAGTTTTAGTTTTCGAGGGTAATAACTACGTATGTTGAAAAAATGAAGATATTAGACTATTTTATGATTGCAAATGGTAAAGAATGTGATTAAAGGCTCTTTTCCTATGTCAAAAGTTTTAGTTTTCGAGGGTAATAGCTACGTATGTTGAAAAAATGAAGATATTAGACTATTTTATAATTGCAAATGGTAACGAATGTGATTAAAGGCTCTTTTCCTATGTCAAAAATTTTAGTTTTCGAGGGTAATAGCTACGTCTGTTGAAAAAATGAAGATATTAGACTATTTTTGATTGCAAATGGTAAAGAATGTGATTAAAGGCTCTTTTCCTATGTCAAAAGTTTTAGTTTTCGAGGGTAATAGCTACGTATGTTGAAAAAATGAAGACATTAGACTATTTTATGATTGCAAATGGTAAAGAATGTGATTAAAGGCTCTTTTCCTATTTCAAAAGTTTTAGTTTTCGAGGGTAATAGCTACGTATGTTGGAAAAATGAAGATATTAGACTATTTTATGATTGCACATGGTAAAAAATGTGCATAAGGGCTTTTTTCCTATGGCAAAAGTTTTAGTTTTCGAGGGTAATAGCTACGTATGTTGGAAAAATGAAGATATTAGACTATTTTATGATTGCACATGGTAAAGAATGTGATTAACGGCTCTTTTCCTATGTCAAAAGTTTTAGTCTTCGAGGGTAATAGCTACGTATGTTGAAAAAATGAAGATATTAGACTATTTTATGATTGCAAATGGTAAAGAATGTGATTAAAGGCTCTTTTCCTATTTCAAAAGTTTTCGTTTTCGAGGGTAATAGCTACTTATGTTGGAAAAATGAAGATATTAGACTATTTTATGATTGCACATGGTAAAGAATGTGATTAAAGGCTCTTTTCCTATGTCAAAAGTTTTAGTTTTCGAGGGTAATAGCTACGTATGTTGGAAAAATGAAGATATTAGACTATTTTATGATTGCACATGGTAAAGAAAGTGCTTAAAGGCTGTTTCCTATTTCAAAAGTTTTATTTTTCGAGGGTAATAGCTACGTATGTTGGAAAAATGAAAATATTAGACTATTTTATGATTGCAAATAGTAAAGAATGTGATTAAAGGCTCTTTTCCTATGTCAAAAGTTTTAGTTTTCGAGGGTAATAGCTACGTATGTTGGAAAAATGAAGATATTAGACTATTTTATGATTGCACATGGTAAAGAAAGTGCTTAAAGGCTCTTTTCCTATTTCAAAAGTTTTATTTTTCGAGGGTAATAGCTACGTATGTTGGAAAAATGAAGATATTAGACTATTTATGATTGCAAATGGTAAAGAATATGATTAAAGGCTCTTTTCCTATTTCAGAAGTTTTCGTTTTTCGAGGGTAATAGCTACGTATGTTGGAAAAATGAAGATATTAGACTATTTTATAATTTCACATGGTAAGAATGTGATTAAAGGCTCTTTTCCTATGTCAAAAGTTTTAGTTTTCAAGGGTAATAGCTACGTATGTTGAAAAAATGAAGATATTAGACTATTTTATGATTGCAAATGGTAAAGAATGTGATTAAAGGCTCTTTTCCTATGTCAAAAGTTTTAGTTTTCGAGGGTAATAGCTACGTATGTTGGAAAAATGAAGATATTAGATTATTTTATGATTGCACATGGTAAAGAATGTGATTAAAGGCTCTTTTCCTATGTCAAAAGTTTTAGTTTTCGAGGGTAATAGCTACGTATGTTGGAAAAATGAAGATATTAGACTATTTTATGATTGCACATGGTAAAGAAAGTGCTTAAAGGCTCTTTTCCTATTTCAAAAGTTTTAGTTTTCGAGGGTAATAACTACGTATGTTGAAAAAAATGAAGATATTAGACTATTTTATGATTGCAAATGGTAAATAATGTGATTAAAGGCTCTTTTCCTATGTCAAAAGTTTTAGTTTTCGAGGGTAATAGCTACGTATGTTGAAAAAATGAAGATATTAGACTATTTTATGATTGCAAATGGTAAAGAATGTGATTAAAGACTCTTTTCCTATGTCAAAAGTTTTAGTTTTCGAGGGTAATAGCTACGTATGTTGAAAAAATGAAGATATTAGACTATTTTATGATTGCAAATGGTAAAGAATGTGATTAAAGGCTCTTTTCCTATTTCAAAAGTTTTAGTTTTCGAGGGTAATAGCTACGTATGTTGGAAAAATGAAGATATTAGACTATTTTATGATTGCACATGGTAAAAAAATGTGCTTAAAGGCTCTTTTCCTATGGCAAAAGTTTTAGTTTTCGAGGGTAATAGCTACGTATGTTGAAAAAATGAAGATATTAGACTATTTTATGATTGCACATGGTAAAGAATGTGATTAAAGGCTCTTTTTCTAGTCAAAAGTTTTAGTTTTCGAGGGTAATAGCTACGTATGTTGAAAAAATGAAGATATTAGACTATTTTATGATTGCAAATGGTAAAGAATGTGATTAAAGGCTCTTTTCCTATTCAAAAGTTTTCGTTTTCGAGGGTAATAGCTACTTATGTTCGAAAAAATGAAGATATTAGACTATTTTATGATTGCACATGGTAAAGAATGTGATTAAAGGCTCTTTTCCTATGTCAAAAGTTTTAGTTTTCGAGGGTAATAGCTACGTATGTTGAAAAAATGAAGATATTAGACTATTTTATAATTGCAAATGGTAACGAATGTGATTAAAGGCTCTTTTCCTATGTCAAAAATTTTAGTTTTCGAGGGTAATAGCTACGTCTGTTGAAAAAATGAAGATATTAGACTATTTTTTGATTGCAAATGGTAAAGAATGTGATTAAAGGCTCTTTTCCTATGTCAAAAGTTTTAGTTTTCGAGGGTAATAGCTACGTATGTTGAAAAAATGAAGACATTAGACTATTTTATGATTGCAAATGGTAAAGAATGTGATTAAAGGCTCTTTTCCTATTTCAAAAGTTTTAGTTTTCGAGGGTAATAGCTACGTATGTTGGAAAAATGAAGATATTAGACTATTTTATGATTGCACATGGTAAAAAATGTGCATAAGGGCTTTTTTCCTATGGCAAAAGTTTTAGTTTTCGAGGGTAATAGCTACGTATGTGGAAAAATGAAGATATTAGACTATTTTATGATTGCACATGGTAAAGAATGTGATTAACGGCTCTTTTCCTATGTCAAAAGTTTTAGTCTTCGAGGGTAATAGCTACGTATGTTGAAAAATGAAGATATTAGACTATTTTATGATTGCAAATGGTAAAGAATGTGATTAAAGGCTCTTTTCCTATTTCAAAAGTTTTCGTTTTCGAGGGTAATAGCTACTTATGTTGGAAAAATGAAGATATTAGACTATTTTATGATTGCACATGGTAAAGAATGTGATTAAAGGCTCTTTTCCTATGTCAAAAGTTTTAGTTTTCGAGGGTAATAGCTACGTATGTTGGAAAAATGAAGATATTAGACTATTTTATGATTGCACATGGTAAAGAAAGTGCTTAAAGGCTGTTTTCCTATTTCAAAAGTTTTATTTTTCGAGGGTAATAGCTACGTATGTTGGAAAAATGAAAATATTAGACTATTTTATGATTGCAAATAGTAAAGAATGTGATTAAAGGCTCTTTTCCTATGTCAAAAGTTTTAGTTTTCGAGGGTAATAGCTACGTATGTTGGAAAAATGAAGATATTAGACTATTTTATGATTGCACATGGTAAAGAAAGTGCTTAAAGGCTCTTTCCTATTTCAAAGTTTTATTTTTCGAGGGTAATAGCTACGTATGTTGGAAAAATGAAGATATTAGACTATTTTATGATTGCAAATGGTAAAGAATATGATTAAAGGCTCTTTTCCTATTTCAGAAGTTTTCGTTTTCGAGGGTAATAGCTACGTATGTTGGAAAAATGAAGATATTAGACTATTTTATAATTTCACATGGTAAAGAATGTGATTAAAGGCTCTTTTCCTATGTCAAAAGTTTTAGTTTTCAAGGGTAATAGCTACGTATGTTGAAAAAATGAAGATATTAGACTATTTTATGATTGCAAATGGTAAAGAATGTGATTAAAGGCTCTTTTCCTATGTCAAAAGTTTTAGTTTTCGAGGGTAATAGCTACGTATGTTGGAAAAATGAAGATATTAGATTATTTTATGATTGCACATGGTAAAGAATGTGATTAAAGGCTCTTTTCCTATGTCAAAAGTTTTAGTTTTCGAGGGTAATAGCTACGTATGTTGGAAAAATGAAGATATTAGACTATTTTATGATTGCACATGGTAAAGAAAGTGCTTAAAGGCTCTTTTCCTATTTCAAAAGTTTTAGTTTTCGAGGGTAATAACTACGTATGTTGAAAAAATGAAGATATTAGACTATTTTATGATTGCAAATGGTAAATAATGTGATTAAAGGCTCTTTTCCTATGTCAAAAGTTTTAGTTTTCGAGGGTAATAGCTACGTATGTTGAAAAAATGAAGATATTAGACTATTTTATGATTGCAAATGGTAAAGAATGTGATTAAAGACTCTTTTCCTATGTCAAAAGTTTTAGTTTTCGAGGGTAATAGCTACGTATGTTGAAAAAATGAAGATATTAGACTATTTTATGATTGCAAATGGTAAAGAATGTGATTAAAGGCTCTTTTCCTATTTCAAAAGTTTTAGTTTTCGAGGGTAATAGCTACGTATGTTGGAAAAATGAAGATATTAGACTATTTTATGATTGCACATGGTAAAAAATGTGCTTAAAGGCTCTTTTCCTATGGCAAAAGTTTTAGTTTTCGAGGGTAATAGCTACGTATGTTGGAAAAATGAAGATATTAGACTATTTTATGATTGCACATGGTAAAGAATGTGATTAAAGGCTCTTTTTCTATGTCAAAAGTTTTAGTTTTCGAGGGTAATAGCTACGTATGTTGAAAAAATGAAGATATTAGACTATTTTATGATTGCAAATGGTAAAGAATGTGATTAAAGGCTCTTTTCCTATTTGAAAAGTTTTCGTTTTCGAGGGTAATAGCTACTTATGTTCGAAAAATGAAGATATTAGACTATTTTATGATTGCACATGGTAAAGAATGTGATTAAAGGCTCTTTTCCTATGTCAAAAGTTTTAGTTTTCGAGGGTAATAGCTACGTATGTTGGAAAAATGAAGATATTACACTATTTTATGATTGCACATGGTAAACAAAGTGCTTAAAGGCTCTTTTCCTATTTCAAAAGTTTTAGTTTTCGAGGGTAATAACTACGTATGTTGAAAAAATGAAGATATTAGACTATTTTATGATTGCAAATGGTAAAGAATGTGATTAAAGGCTCTTTTCCTATGTCAAAAGTTTTAGTTTTCGAGGGTAATAGCTACGTGTGTTGAAAAAATGAAGATATTAGACTATTTTATGATTGCAAATGGTAAAGAATGTGATTAAAGACTCTTTTCCTATGTCAAAAGTCTTAATTTTCGAGGGTAATAGCTACGATGGTGAAAAAATGAAGATATTAGACTATTTTATGATTGCAAATGGTAAAGAATGTGATTAAAGGCTCTTTTCCTATTTCAAAAGTTTTAGTTTTCGAGGGTAATAGCTACGTATGTTGGAAAAATGAAGATATTAGACTATTTTATGATTGCACATGGTAAAGAATATGCTTAAAGGCTCTTTTCCTATGGCAAAAGTTTTAGTTTTCGAGGGTAATAGCTACGTATGTTGGAAAAATGAAGATATTAGACTATTTTATGATTGCACATGGTAAAGAATGTGATTAAAGGCTCTTTTCCTATGTCAAAAGTTTTAGTTTTCGAGGGTAATAGCTACGTATGTTGAAAAAATGAAGATATTAGACTATTTTATGATTGCAAATGGTAAAGAATGTGATTAAAGGCTCTTTTCCTATTTCAAAGTTTTCGTTTTCGAGGGTAATAGCTACTTATGTTCGAAAAATGAAGATATTAGACTATTTTATGATTGCACATGGTAAAGAATGTGATTAAAGGCTCTTTTCCTATGTCAAAAGTTTTTTTAGTTTTCGAGGGGTCATAGCTACGTATGTTGGAAAAATGAAGATATTAGACTATTTTATGATTGCACATGGTAAAGAAAGTGCTTAAAGGCTCTTTTCCTATTTCAAAAGTTTTAGTTTTCGAGGGTAATAACTACGTATGTTGAAAAAATGAAGATATTAGACTATTTTATGATTGCAAATGGTAAAGAATGTGATTAAAGGCTCTTTTCCTATGTCAAAAGTTTTAGTTTTCGAGGGTAATAGCTACGTCTGTTGAAAAAATGAAGATATTAGACTATTTTATAATTGCACATGGTAAAGAATGTGATTAAAGGCTCTTTTCCTATGTCAAAAGTTTTAGTTTTCGAGGGTAATAGCTACGTATGTTGAAAAAATGAAGATATTAGACTATTTTATGATTGCAAATGGTAAAGAATGTGATTAAAGGCTCTTTTCCTATTTCAAAAGTTTTCGTTTTCGAGGGTAATAGCTACGTATTTTGAAAAAATGAAGATATTAGACTATTTTATAATTGCAAATGGTAACGAATGTGATTAAAGGCTCTTTTCCTATGTCAAAAGTTTTAGTTTTCGAGGGTAATAGCTACGTCTGTTGAAAAAATGAAGATATTAGACTATTTTATGATTGCAAATGGTAAAGAATGTGATTAAAGGCTCTTTTCCTATGTCAAAAGTTTTAGTTTTCGAGGGTAATAGCTACGTATGTTGAAAAAATGAAGATATTAAACTATTTTATGATTGCAAATGGTAAAGAATGTGATTAAAGGCTCTTTTCCTATTTCAAAAGTTTTAGTTTTTGAGGGTAATAGCTACGTATGTTGGAAAAATGAAGATATTAGACTATTTTATGATTGCACATGGTAAAGAATGTGCTTAAAGGCTCTTTTCCTATGGCAAAAGTTTTAGTTTTCGAGGGTAATAGCTACGTATGTTGGAAAAATGAAGATATTAGACTATTTTATGATTGCACATGGTAAAGAATGTGATTAAAGGCTCTTTTCCTATGTCAAAAGTTTTAGTTTTCGAGGGTAATAGCTACGTATGTTGAAAAAATGAAGATATTAGACTATTTTATGATTGCAAATGGTAAAGAATGTGATTAAAGGCTCTTTTCCTATTTCAAAAGTTTTCGTTTTCGAGGGTAATAGCTACTTATGTTGGAAAAATGAAGATATTAGACTATTTTATGATTGCACATGGTAAAGAATGTGATTAAAGGCTCTTTTCCTATGTCAAAAGTTTTAGTTTTCGAGGGTAATAGCTACGTATGTTGGAAAAATGAAGATATTAGACTATTTTATGATTGCACATGGTAAAGAAAGTGCTTAAAGGCTCTTTTCCTATTTCAAAAGTTTTATTTTTCGAGGGTAATAGCTAAGTATGTTGGAAAAATGAAGATATTAGACTATTTTATGATTGCAAATGGTAAAGAATGTGATTAAAGGCTCTTTTCCTATGTCAAAAGTTTTAGTGTTCGAGGGTAATAGCTACGTATGTTGGAAAAATGAAGATATTAGACTATTTTATGATTGCACATGGTAAAGAAAGTGCTTAAAGGCTCTTTTCCTATTTCAAAAGTTTTATTTTTCGAGGGTAATAGCTACGTATGTTGGAAAAATGAAGATATTAGACTATTTTATGATTGCAAATGGTAAAGAATGTGATTAAAGGCTCTTTTCCTATTTCAGAAGTTTTCGTTTTCGAGGGTAATAGCTACGTATGTTGGAAAAATGAAGATATTAGACTATTTTATGATTTCACATGGTAAAGAATGTGATTAAAGGCTCTTTTCCTATGTCAAAAGTTTTAGTTTTCGAGGGTAATAGCTACGTATGTTGAAAAAATGAAGATATTAGACTATTTTATGATTGCAAATGGTAAAGAATGTGATTAAAGGCTCTTTTCCTATGTCAAAAGTTTTAGTTTTCGAGGGTAATAGCTACGTATGTTGGAAAAATGAAGATATTAGATTATTTTATGATTGCACAGGGTAAAGAATGTGATTAAAGGCTCTTTTCCTATGTCAAAAGTTTTAGTTTTCGAGGGTAATAGCTATGTATGTTGGAAAAATGAAGATATTAGACTATTTTATGATTGCACATGGTAAAGAAAGTGCTTAAAGGCTCTTTTCCTATTTCAAAAGTTTTAGTTTTCGAGGGTAATAACTACGTATGTTGAAAAAATGAAGATATTAGACTATTTTATGATTGCAAATGGTAAATAATGTGATTAAAGGCTCTTTTCCTATGTCAAAAGTTTTAGTTTTCGAGGGTAATAGCTACGTATGTTGAAAAAATGAAGATATTAGACTATTTTATAATTGCAAATGGTAACGAATGTGATTAAAGGCTCTTTTCCTATGTCAAAAGTTTTAGTTTTCGAGGGTAATAGCTACGTATGTTGAAAAAATGAAGATATTAGACTATTTTATGATTGCAAATGGTAAAGAATGTGATTAAAGGCTCTTTTCCTATTTCAAAAGTTTTAGTTTTCGAGGGTAATAGCTACATATGTTGGAAAAATGAAGATATTAGACTATTTTATGATTGCACATGGTAAAGAATGTGCTTAAAGGCTCTTTTCCTATGGCAAAAGTTTTAGTTTTCGAGGGTAATAGCTACGTATGTTGGAAAAATGAAGATATTAAACTATTTTATGATTGTACATGGTAAAGAATGTGATTAAAGGCTCTTTTCCTATGTCAAAAGTTTTAGTTTTCGAGGGTAATAGCTACGTATGTTGAAAAAATGAAGATATTAGACTATGTTATGATTGCAAATGGTAAAGAATGTGATTAAAGGCTCTTTTCCTATTTCAAAAGTTTTAGTTTTCGAGGGTAATAGCTACGTATGTTGAAAAAATGAAGATATTAGACTATTTTATGATTGCAAATGGTAAAGAATGTGATTAAAGGCTCTTTTCCTATTTCAAAGTTTTCGTTTTCGAGGGTAATAGCTACGTATGTTGGAAAAATGAAGATATTAGACTATGTTATGATTGCACATGGTAAAGAATGTGATTAAAGGCTCTTTTCCTATGTCAAAAGTTTTAGTTTTCGAGGGTAATAGCTACGTATGTTGAAAAAATGAAGATATTAGACTATTTTTAATTGCAAATGGTAACGAATGTGATTAAAGGCTCTTTTCCTATGTCAAATGTTTTAGTTTTCGAGGGTAATAGTTACGTATGTTGAAAAATGAAGATATTACACTATTTTATAATTGTAAATGGTAACGAATGTGATTAAAGGCTCTTTTCCTATGTCAAAAGTTTTAGTTTTCGAGGGTAATAGCTACGTATGTTGAAAAAATGAAGATATTAGACTATTTTATGATTGCACATGGTAAAGAATGTGATTAAAGGCTCTTTTCCTATTTCAAAAGTTTAAGTTTTCGAGGGTAATAGCTACGTATGTTGGAAAAATGAAGATATTAAACTATTTTATGATTGCATATGGTAAAGAATGTGCTTAAAGGCTCTTTTCCTATGGCAAAAGTTTTCGTTTTCGAGGGTAATAGCTACGTATGTTGGAAAAATGAAGATATTAGACTATTTTATGATTGCACATGGTAAAAAATGTGATTAAAGGCTCTTTTCCTATGTCAAAAGTTTTAGTTTTCGAGGGTAATAGCTACGTATGTTGGAAAAATGAAGATATTA
>NW_027064682.1:0-18885 GCF_032884065.1 Artemia franciscana
ACCTCGAAAACTAAAACTTTTGACATGGGAAAAGAGCCTTTAATCACATTCTTTACCATTTGCAATCATAAAATAGTCTAATATCTTCATTTTTTCAACATACGTAGCTATTACCCTCGAAAACTAAAGCTTTTGACATAGGAAAAGAGCCTTTAAGCACATTCTTTACCATGTGCAATCATAAAATTGTCTAATATCTTCATTTTTCCAACATACGTAGCTATTACCCTCGAAAACTAAAACTTTTGACATGGGAAAAGAGCCTTTAATCACATTCTTTACCATGTGCAATCATAAAATAGTCTAATATCTTCATTTTTTCAACATACGTAGCTATAACCCTCGAAAAACTAAAACTTTTGAAATAGGAAAGAGCCTTTAATCACATTCTTTACCATGTGAAATCATAAAATAGTCTAATATCTTAATTTTTTCAACATACGTAGCTATTACCCTCGAAAACTAAAACTTTGACATAGGAAAAGAGCGTTTAAGCACATTCTTTACCATGTGCAATCATAAAATAGTTTAATATCTTAATTTTTTCAACATACGTAGCTATTACCCTTGAAAACTAAAACTTTTGAAATAGGAAAAGCCTTTAATCACATTCTTTACCATGTGCAATCATACAATAGTCTAATATCATCATTTTTTCAACATACGTAGCTATTACCCTCGAAACTAAAACTTTTGACATAGGAAAAGAGCCTTTAAGCACATTCTTTACCATGAGCAATCATAAAATAGTCTAATATCTTCATTTTTTCAACACACGTAGCTATTACCTTCGAAAACTAAAACTTTTGACATAGGAAAAGAGCCTTTAAGCACATTCTTTACCATGTGCAATCATAAAATAGTCTATATCTTCATTTGTAATCATAAAATAGTCTGAAATCTTCATTTTTTCAACATACGTAGCTATTACCCTCGAAAACTAAAACTTTTGACATAGGAAAAGAGCCTTTAAGCACATTGTATACCATGTGCAGTCATAAATAGTATAATATCTTCATTTTTCCAACATACTAGCTATTACCCTCGAAAACTAAAACTTTTGAAATAGGAAAAGAGCCTTTAATCACATTCTTTACCATGTGCAATCATAAAATAGTCTAATATCTTCATTTTTTCAACATACGTAGCTATTACCCTCGAAAACTAAAACTTTTGACATAGGAAAAGAGCCTTTAAGCACATTCTTTACCATGTGCAATCATAAAATAGTCTAATATCTTCATTTTTTCAACATACGTAGCTATTACCCTCGAAAACTAAAACTTTTGACATAGGAAAAGAGCCTTTAATCACATTCTTTACCATGTGCAATCATAAAATTGTCTAATATCTTCATTTTTTCAACATACGTAGCTATTACCCTCGAAAACTAAAACTTTTGACATAGGAAAAGAGCCTTTAAGCACATTCTTTACCATGTGCAATCATAAAATAGTCTAATATCTTCATTTTTTCAACATACGTAGCTATTACCCTCGAAAACTAAAACTTTTGACATAGGAAAAGAGCCTTTAAGCACATTCTTTACCATGTGCAATCATAAAATAGTCTAATATCTTCATTTTTCCAACATACGTAGCTATTACCCTCGAAAACTAAAACTTTTGAAATAGGAAAAGAGCCTTTAATCACATTCTTTACCATGTGCAATCATAAAATAGTCTAATATCTTCATTTTTTCAACTACGTAGCTATAACCCTCGAAAACTAAAACTTTTGAAATAGGAAAAGAGCCTTTAATCACATTCTTTACCATGTGAAATCATAAAATAGTCTAATATCTTAATTTTTTCAACATACGTAGCTATTACCCTCGAAAACTAAAACTTTTGACATAGGAAAAGAGCGTTTAAGCACATTCTTTACCATGTGCAATCATAAAATAGTTTAATATCTTAATTTTTTCAACATACGTAGCTATTACCCTTGAAAACTAAAACTTTTGAAATAGGAAAAGCCTTTAATCACATTCTTTACCATGTGCAATCATACAATAGTCTAATATCATCATTTTTTCAACATACGTAGCTATTACCCTCGAAAACTAAAACTTTTGACATAGGAAAAGAGCCTTTAAGCACATTCTTTACCATGTGCAATCATAAAATAGTCTAATATCTTCATTTTTTCAACACACGTAGCTATTACCTTCGAAAACTAAAACTTTTGACATAGGAAAAGAGCCTTTAAGCACATTCTTTACCATGTGCAATCATAAAATAGTCTAATATCTTCATTTTTCCAACATACGTAGCTATTACCCTCGAAAACTAAAACTTTTGAAATAGGAAAAGAGCCTTTAATCACATTCTTTACCATGTGCAATCATACAATAGTCTAATATCTTCATTTTTTCAACATACGTAGCTATTACCCTCGAAAACTAAAACTTTTGACATAGGAAAAGAGCCTTTAATCAGATTCTTTACCATGTGAAATCATAAAATAGTCTAATATCTTAATTTTTTCAACATACGTAGCTATTACCCTCGAAAACTAAAACTTTTGACATAGGAAAAGAGCCTTTAATCACATTCTTTACCATTTGCAATCAATAAATAGTCTAATATCTTCATTTTTTCAACATACGTAGCTATTACCCTCGAAAACTAAAACTTTTGACATAGGAAAAGAGCCTTTAAGCGCATTCTTTACCATGTGCAATCATAAAATAGTCTAATATCTTCATTTTTCAACACACGTAGCTATTACCCTCGAAAACTAAAACTTTTGACATAGGAAAAGAGCCTTTAAGCACATTCTTTACCATGTGCAATCATAAAATAGTCTAATATCTTCATTTTTCAACATACGTAGCTATTACCCTCGAAAACTAAAACTTTTGAAATAGGAAAAGAGCCTTTAATCACATTCTTTACCATGTGCAATCATACAGTAGTCTAATATCTTCATTTTTTCAACATACGTAGCTATTACCCTCGAAAACTAAAACTTTTGACATAGGAAAAGAGCCTTTAAGCGCATTCTTTACCATGTGCAATCATAAAATAGTCTAATATCTTCATTTTTTCAACACACGTAGCTATTACCCTCGAAAACTAAAACTTTTGACATAGGAAAAGAGCCTTTAAGCACATTCTTTACCATGTGCAATCATAAAATAGTCTAATATCTTCATTTTTTCAACATACGTAGCTATAACCCTCGAAAACTAAAACTTTTGAAATAGGAAAAGAGCCTTTAATCACATTCTTTACCATGTGAAATCATAAAATAGTCTAATATCTTAATTTTTTCAACATACGTAGCTATTACCCTCGAAAACTAAAACTTTTGACATAGGAAAAGAGCGTTTAAGCACATTCTTTACCATGTGCAATCATAAAATAGTTTAATATCTTAATTTTTCCAACATACGTAGCTATTACCCTTGAAAACTAAAACTTTTGAAATAGGAAAAGCCTTTAATTACATTCTTTACCATGTGCAATCATACAATAGTCTAATATCATCATTTTTTCAACATACGTAGCTATTACCCTCGAAAACTAAAACTTTTGACATAGGAAAAGAGCCTTTAAGCACATTCTTTACCATGTGCAATCATAAAATAGTCTAATATCTTCATTTTTTCAACACACGTAGCTATTACCTTCGAAAACTAAAACTTTTGACATAGGAAAAGAGCCTTTAAGCACATTCTTTACCATGTGCAATCATAAAATAGTCTAATATCTTCATTTTTCCAACATACGTAGCTATTACCCTCGAAAACTAAAACTTTTGAAATAGGAAAAGAGCCTTTAATCACATTCTTTACCATGTGCAATCATACAATAGTCTAATATCTTCATTTTTTTCAACATACGTAGCTATTACCCTCGAAAACTAAAACTTTTGACATAGGAAAAGAGCCTTTAATCAGATTCTTTACCATGTGAAATCATAAAATAGTCTAATATCTTAATTTTTTCAACATACGTAGCTATTACCCTCGAAAACTAAAACTTTTGACATAGGAAAAGAGCCTTTAATCACATTCTTTACCATTTGCAATCAATAAATAGTCTAATATCTTCATTTTTTCAACATACGTAGCTATTACCCTCGAAAACTAAAACTTTTGACATAGGAAAAGAGCCTTTAAGCGCATTCTTTACCATGTGCAATCATAAAATAGTCTAATATCTTCATTTTTTCAACACACGTAGCTATTACCCTCGAAAACTAAAACTTTTCACATAGGAAAAGAGCCTTTAAGCACATTCTTTACCATGTGCAATCATAAAATAGTCTAATATCTTCATTTTTCCAACATACGTAGCTATTACCCTCGAAAACTAAAACTTTTGAAATAGGAAAAGAGCCTTTAATCACATTCTTTACCATGTGCAATCATAAAATAGTCTAATATCTTCATTTTTTCAACATACGTAGCTATTACCCTCGAAAACTAAAACTTTTGACATAGGAAAAGAGCCTTTAAGCACATTCTTTACCATGTGCAATCATAAAATAGTCTAATATCTTCATTTTTCCAACATACGTAGCTATTACCCTCGAAAACTAAAACTTTTGAAATAGGAAAAGAGCCTTTAATCACATTCTTTACCATTTGCAATCATAAAATAGTCTAATATCTTCATTTTTTCAACATACGTAGCTATTACCCTCGAAAACTAAATCTTTTGACATAGGAAAAGAGCCTTTAAGCACATTGTATACCATGTGCAGTCATAAAATAGTATAATATCTTCATTTTTCCAACATACGTAGCTATTACCCTCGAAAACTAAAACTTTTGAAATAGGAAAAGAGCCTTTAATCACATTCTTTACCATGTGCAATCATACAATAGTCTAATATCTTCATTTTTTCAACATACGTAGCTATTACCCTCGAAAACTAAAACTTTTGACATAGGAAAAGAGCCTTTAATCACATCTTTACCATTTGCAATCATAAAATAGTCTAATATCTTCATTTTTTCAACATACGTAGCTATTACCCTCGAAAACTAAAACTTTTGACATAGGAAAAGAGCCTTTAAGCACATTCTTTACCATGTGCAATCATAAAATAGTCTAATATCTTCATTTTTCCAACATACGTAGCTATTACCCTCGAAAACTAAAACTTTTGAAATAGGAAAAGAGCCTTTAATCACATTCTTTACCATGTGCAATCATACAGTAGTCTAATATCTTCATTTTTTCAACATACGTAGCTATTATCCCTCGAAAACTAAAACTTTTGACATATGAAAAGAGCCTTTAATCACATTCTTTACCATGTGAAATCATAAAATAGTCTAATATCTTAATTTTTTCAACATACGTAGCTATTACCCTCGAAAACTAAAACTTTTGACATAGGAAAAGAGCCTTTAATCACATTCTTTACCATTTGCAATCAATAAATAGTCTAATATCTTCATTTTTTCAACATACGTAGCTATTACCCTCGAAAACTAAAACTTTTGACATAGGAAAAGAGCCTTTAAGCACATTCTTTACCATGTGCAATCATAAAATAGTCTAATATCTTCATTTTTCCAACATGCGTAGCTATTACCCTCGAAAACTAAAACTTTTGCCATAGGAAAAGAGCCTTTAATCACATTCTTTACCATTTGCAATCATAAAATAGTCTAATATCTTCATTTTTTCAACATACGTAGCTATTACCCTCGAAAACTAAAACTTTTGAAATAGGAAAAGAGCCTTTAATCACATTCTTTACCATGTGCAATCATACAATAGTCTAATATCTTCATTTTTTCAACATACGTAGCTATTACCCTCGAAAACTAAAACTTTTGACATAGGAAAAGAGCCTTTAATCACATTCTTTACCATGTGAAATCATAAAATAGTCTAATATCTTAATTTTTTCAACATACGTAGCTATTACCCTCGAAAACTAAAACTTTTGACATAGGAAAAGAGCCTTTAATCACATTCTTTACCATTTGCAATCAATAAATAGTCTAATATCTTCATTTTTTCAACATACGTAGCTATTACCCTCGAAAACTAAAACTTTTGACATAGGAAAAGAGCCTTTAAGCACATTCTTTACCATGTGCAATCATAAAATAGTCTAATATCTTCATTTTTTCAACATACGTAGCTATTACCCTCGAAAACTAAAACTTTTGACATAGGAAAAGAGCCTTTAAGCACATTCTTTACCATGTGCAATCATAAAATAGTCTAATATCTTCATTTTTCCAACATACGTAGCTATTACCCTCGAAAACTAAAACTTTTGAAATAGGAAAAGAGCCTTTAATCACATTCTTTACCATTTGCAATCATAAAATAGTCTAATATCTTCATTTTTTCAACATACGTAGCTATTACCCTCGAAAACTAAATCTTTTGACATAGGAAAAGAGCCTTTAAGCACATTGTATACCATGTGCAGTCATAAAATAGTATAATATCTTCATTTTTCCAACATACGTAGCTATTACCCTCGAAAACTAAAACTTTTGACATAGGAAAAGAGCCTTTAATCACATTCTTTACCATTTGCAATCATAAAATAGTCTAATATCTTCATTTTTTCAACATACGTAGCTATTACCCTCGAAAACTAAATCTTTTGACATAGGAAAAGAGCCTTTAAGCACATTGTATACCATGTGCAGTCATAAAATAGTATAATATCTTCATTTTTCCAACATACGTAGCTATTACCCTCGAAAACTAAAACTTTTGAAATAGGAAAAGAGCCTTTAATCACATTCTTTACCATGTGCAATCATACAATAGTCTAATATCTTCATTTTTTCAACATACGTAGCTATTACCCTCGAAAACTAAAACTTTTGACATAGGAAAAGAGCCTTTAATCACATTCTTTACCATTTGCAATCATAAAATAGTCTAATATCTTCATTTTTTCAACATACGTAGCTATTACCCTCGAAAACTAAAACTTTTGACATAGGAAAAGAGCCTTTAAGCACATTCTTTACCATGTGCAATCATAAAATAGTCTAATATCTTCATTTTTCCAACATACGTAGCTATTACCCTCGAAAACTAAAACTTTTGAAATAGGAAAAGAGCCTTTAATCACATTCTTTACCATGTGCAATCATACAGTAGTCTAATATCTTCATTTTTTCAACATACGTAGCTATTACCCTCGAAAACTAAAACTTTTGACATATGAAAAGAGCCTTTAATCACATTCTTTACCATGTGCAATCATAAAATAGTCTAATATCTTAATTTTTTCAACATACGTAGCTATTACCCTCGAAAACTAAAACTTTTGACATAGGAAAAGAGCCTTTAATCACATTCTTTACCATTGCAATCAATAAATAGTCTAATATCTTCATTTTTTCAACATACGTAGCTATTACCCTCGAAAACTAAAACTTTTGACATAGGAAAAGAGCCTTTAAGCACATTCTTTACCATGTGCAATCATAAAATGGTCTAATATCTTCATTTTTCCAACATGCGTAGCTATTACCTTCGAAAACTAAAACTTTTGCAATAGGAAAAGAGCCTTTAATCACATTTTTACCATTTGCAATCATAAAATAGTCTAATATCTTCATTTTTTCAACATACGTAGCTATTACCCTCGAAAACTAAAACTTTTGAAATAGGAAAAGAGCCTTTAATCACATTCTTTACCATGTGCAATCATACAATAGTCTAATATCTTCATTTTTTCAACATACGTAGCTATTACCCTCGAAAACTAAAACTTTTGACATAGGAAAAGAGCCTTTAATCACATTCTTTACCATGTGAAATCATAAAATAGTCTAATATCTTATATTTTTCAACATACGTAGCTATTACCCTCGAAAACTAAAACTTTTGACATAGGAAAAGAGCCTTTAATCACATTCTTTACCATTTGCAATCAATAAATAGTCTAATATCTTCATTTTTTCAACATACGTAGCTATTACCCTCGAAAACTAAAACTTTTGACATAGGAAAAGAGCCTTTAAGCACATTCTTTACCATGTGCAATCATAAAATAGTCTAATATCTTCATTTTTTCAACATACGTAGCTATTACCCTCGAAAACTAAAACTTTTGACATAGGAAAAGAGCCTTTAAGCACATTCTTTACCATGTGCAATCATAAAATAGTCTAATATCTTCATTTTTCCAACATACGTAGCTATTACCCTCGAAAACTAAAACTTTTGAAATAGGAAAAGAGCCTTTAATCACATTCTTTACCATTTGCAATCATAAAATAGTCTAATATCTTCATTTTTTCAACATACGTAGCTATTACCCTCGAAAACTAAATCTTTTGACATAGGAAAAGAGCCTTTAAGCACATTGTATACCATGTGCAGTCATAAAATAGTATAATATCTTCATTTTTCCAACATACGTAGCTATTACCCTCGAAAACTAAAACTTTTGACATAGGAAAAGAGCCTTTAATCACATTCTTTACCATTTGCAATCATAAAATAGTCTAATATCTTCATTTTTTCAACATACGTAGCTATTACCCTCGAAAACTAAAACTTTTGACATAGGAAAAGAGCCTTTAATCACATTCTTTACCATTTGTAATCATAAAATAGTCTAAAATCTTCATTTTTTCAACATACGTAGCTATTACCCTCGAAAACTAAAACTTTTGACATAGGAAAAGAGCCTTTAAGCACATTGTATACCATGTGCAGTCATAAAATAGTTTAATATCTTCATTTTTCCAACATACGTAGCTATTACCCTCGAAAACTAAAACTTTTGAAATAGGAAAAGAGCCTTTAATCACATTCTTTACCATGTGCAATCATACAATCGTCTAATATCTTCATTTTTTCAACATACGTAGCTATTACCCTCGAAAACTAAAACTTTTGACATAGGAAAAGAGCCTTTAATCACATTCTTTACCATTTGCAATCATAAAATAGTCTAATATCTTCATTTTTTCAACATACGTAGCTATTACCCTCGAAAACTAAAACTTTTGACATAGGAAAAGAGCCTTTAATCACATTTTTTACCATTTGCAATCATAAAATAGTCTAATATCTTCATTTTTTCAACATACGTAGCTATTACCCTCGAAAACTAAAACTTTTGAAATAGGAAAAGAGCCTTTAATCACATTCTTTACCATGTGCAATCATACAATAGTCTAATATCTTCATTTTTTCAACATACGTAGCTATTACCCTCGAAAACTAAAACTTTTGACATAGGAAAAGAGCCTTTAATCACATTCTTTACCATATGAAATCATAAAATAGTCTAATATCTTAATTTTTTCAACATACGTAGCTATTACCCTCGAAAACTAAAACTTTTGACATAGGAAAAGAGCCTTTAATCACATTCTTTACCATTTGCAATCAATAAATAGTCTAATATCTTCATTTTTTCAACATACGTAGCTATTACCCTCGAAAACTAAAACTTTTGACATAGGAAAAGAGCCTTTAAGCACATTCTTTACCATGTGCAATCATAAAATAGTCTAATATCTTCATTTTTTCAACATACGTAGCTATTACCCTCGAAAACTAAAACTTTTGACATAGGAAAAGAGCCTTTAAGCACATTCTTTACCATGTGCAATCATAAAATAGTCTAATATCTTCATTTTTCCAACATACGTAGCTATTACCCTCGAAAACTAAAACTTTTGAAATAGGAAAAGAGCCTTTAATCACATTCTTTACCATTTGCAATCATAAAATAGTCTAATATCTTCATTTTTTCAACATACGTAGCTATTACCCTCGAAAACTAAATCTTTTGACATAGGAAAAGAGCCTTTAAGCACATTGTATACCATGTGCAGTCATAAAATAGTATAATATCTTCATTTTTCCAACATACGTAGCTATTACCCTCGAAAACTAAAACTTTTGACATAGGAAAAGAGCCTTTAATCACATTCTTTACCATTTGCAATCATAAAATAGTCTAATATCTTCATTTTTTCAACATACGTAGCTATTACCCTCGAAAACTAAAACTTTTGACATAGGAAAAGAGCCTTTAATCACATTCTTTACCATTTGTAATCATAAAATAGTCTAAAATCTTCATTTTTTCAACATACGTAGCTATTACCCTCGAAAACTAAAACTTTTGACATAGGAAAAGAGCCTTTAAGCACATTGTATACCATGTGCAGTCATAAAATAGTTTAATATCTTCATTTTTCCAACATACGTAGCTATTACCCTCGAAAACTAAAACTTTTGAAATAGGAAAAGAGCCTTTAATCACATTCTTTACCATGTGCAATCATACAATCGTCTAATATCTTCATTTTTTCAACATACGTAGCTATTACCCTCGAAAACTAAAACTTTTGACATAGGAAAAGAGCCTTTAATCACATTCTTTACCATTTGCAATCATAAAATAGTCTAATATCTTCATTTTTTCAACATACGTAGCTATTACCCTCGAAAACTAAAACTTTTGACATAGGAAAAGAGCCTTTAAGCACATTCTTTACCATGTGCAATCATAAAATTGTCTAATATCTTCATTTTTCCAACATACGTAGCTATTACCCTCGAAAACTAAAACTTTTGACATGGGAAAAGAGCCTTTAATCACATTCTTTACCATTTGCAATCATAAAATAGTCTAATATCTTCATTTTTTCAACATACGTAGCTATTACCCTCGAAAACTAAAGCTTTTGACATAGGAAAAGAGCCTTTAAGCACATTCTTTACCATGTGCAATCATAAAATTGTCTAATATCTTCATTTTTCCAACATACGTAGCTATTACCCTCGAAAACTAAAACTTTTGACATGGGAAAAGAGCCTTTAATCACATTCTTTACCATGTGCAATCATAAAATAGTCTAATATCTTCATTTTTTCAACATACGTAGCTATAACCCTCGAAAACTAAAACTTTTGAAATAGGAAAAGAGCCTTTAATCACATTCTTTACCATGTGAAATCATAAAATAGTCTAATATCTTAATTTTTTCAACATACGTAGCTATTACCCTCGAAAACTAAAACTTTTGACATAGGAAAAGAGCGTTTAAGCACATTCTTTACCATGTGCAATCATAAAATAGTTTAATATCTTAATTTTTCCAACATACGTAGCTATTACCCTTGAAAACTAAAACTTTTGAAATAGGAAAAGCCTTTAATCACATTCTTTACCATGTGCAATCATACAATAGTCTAATATCATCATTTTTTCAACATACGTAGCTATTACCCTCGAAAACTAAAACTTTTGACATAGGAAAAGAGCCTTTAAGCACATTCTTTACCATGTGCAATCATAAAATAGTCTAATATCTTCATTTTTTCAACACACGTAGCTATTACCTTCGAAAACTAAAACTTTTGACATAGGAAAAGAGCCTTTAAGCACATTCTTTACCATGTGCAATCATAAAATAGTCTAATATCTTCATTTTTCCAACATACGTAGCTATTACCCTCGAAAACTAAAACTTTTGAAATAGGAAAAGAGCCTTTAATCACATTCTTTACCATGTGCAATCATACAATAGTCTAATATCTTCATTTTTTCAACATACGTAGCTATTACCCTCGAAAACTAAAACTTTTGACATAGGAAAAGAGCCTTTAATCAGATTCTTTACCATGTGAAATCATAAAATAGTCTAATATCTTAATTTTTTCAACATACGTAGCTATTACCCTCGAAAACTAAAACTTTTGACATAGGAAAAGAGCCTTTAATCACATTCTTTACCATTTGCAATCAATAAATAGTCTAATATCTTCATTTTTTCAACATACGTAGCTATTACCCTCGAAAACTAAAACTTTTGACATAGGAAAAGAGCCTTTAAGCGCATTCTTTACCATGTGCAATCATAAAATAGTCTAATATCTTCATTTTTTCAACACACGTAGCTATTACCCTCGAAAACTAAAACTTTTGACATAGGAAAAGAGCCTTTAAGCACATTCTTTACCATGTGCAATCATAAAATAGTCTAATATCTTCATTTTTCCAACATACGTAGCTATTACCCTCGAAAACTAAAACTTTTGAAATAGGAAAAGAGCCTTTAATCACATTCTTTACCATGTGCAATCATACAGTAGTCTAATATCTTCATTTTTTCAACATACGTAGCTATTACCCTCGAAAACTAAAACTTTTGACATAGGAAAAGAGCCTTTAAGCGCATTCTTTACCATGTGCAATCATAAAATAGTCTAATATCTTCATTTTTTCAACACACGTAGCTATTACCCTCGAAAACTAAAACTTTTGACATAGGAAAAGAGCCTTTAAGCACATTCTTTACCATGTGCAATCATAAAATAGTCTAATATCTTCATTTTTTCAACATACGTAGCTATAACCCTCGAAAACTAAAACTTTTGAAATAGGAAAAGAGCCTTTAATCACATTCTTTACCATGTGAAATCATAAAATAGTCTAATATCTTAATTTTTTCAACATACGTAGCTATTACCCTCGAAAACTAAAACTTTTGACATAGGAAAAGAGCGTTTAAGCACATTCTTTACCATGTGCAATCATAAAATAGTTTAATATCTTAATTTTTCCAACATACGTAGCTATTACCCTTGAAAACTAAAACTTTTGAAATAGGAAAAGCCTTTAATTACATTCTTTACCATGTGCAATCATACAATAGTCTAATATCATCATTTTTTCAACATACGTAGCTATTACCCTCGAAAACTAAAACTTTTGACATAGGAAAAGAGCCTTTAAGCACATTCTTTACCATGTGCAATCATAAAATAGTCTAATATCTTCATTTTTTCAACACACGTAGCTATTACCTTCGAAAACTAAAACTTTTGACATAGGAAAAGAGCCTTTAAGCACATTCTTTACCATGTGCAATCATAAAATAGTCTAATATCTTCATTTTTCCAACATACGTAGCTATTACCCTCGAAAACTAAAACTTTTGAAATAGGAAAAGAGCCTTTAATCACATTCTTTACCATGTGCAATCATACAATAGTCTAATATCTTCATTTTTTCAACATACGTAGCTATTACCCTCGAAAACTAAAACTTTTGACATAGGAAAAGAGCCTTTAATCAGATTCTTTACCATGTGAAATCATAAAATAGTCTAATATCTTAATTTTTTCAACATACGTAGCTATTACCCTCGAAAACTAAAACTTTTGACATAGGAAAAGAGCCTTTAAGCGCATTCTTTACCATGTGCAATCATAAAATAGTCTAATATCTTCATTTTTTCAACACACGTAGCTATTACCCTCGAAAACTAAAACTTTTGACATAGGAAAAGAGCCTTTAAGCACATTCTTTACCATGTGCAATCATAAAATAGTCTAATATCTTCATTTTTCCAACATACGTAGCTATTACCCTCGAAAACTAAAACTTTTGAAATAGGAAAAGAGCCTTTAATCACATTCTTTACCATGTGCAATCATACAGTAGTCTAATATCTTCATTTTTTCAACATACGTAGCTATTACCCTCGAAAACTAAAACTTTTGACATATGAAAAGGGCCTTTAATCACATTCTTTACCATGTGAAATCATAAAATAGTCTAATATCTTAATTTTTTCAACATACGTAGCTATTACCCTCGAAAACTAAAACTTTTGACATAGGAAAAGAGCCTTTAATCACATTCTTTACCATTTGCAATCAATAAATAGTCTAATATCTTCATTTTTTCAACATACGTAGCTATTACCCTCGAAAACTAAAACTTTTGACATAGGAAAAGAGCCTTTAAGCGCATTCTTTACCATGTGCAATCATAAAATAGTCTCATATCTTCATTTTTCCAACATACGTAGCTATTACCCTCGAAAACTAAAACTTTTGACATAGGAAAAGAGCATTTAAGCACATTCTTTACCATGTGCAATCATAAAATAGTCTAATATCTTCATTTTTCCAACATGCGTAGCTATTACTCTTGAAAACTTAAACTTTTGCCATAGGAAAAGAGCCTTTAATCACATTTTTTACCATTTGCAATCATAAAATAGTCTAATATCTTCATTTTTTCAACATACGTAGCTATTACCCTCGAAAACTAAAACTTTTGAAATAGGAAAAGAGCCTTTAATCACATTCTTTACCATGTGCAATCATACAATAGTCTAATATCTTCATTTTTTCAACATACGTAGCTATTACCCTCGAAAACTAAAACTTTTGACATAGGAAAAGAGCCTTTAATCACATTCTTTACCATGTGAAATCATAAAATAGTCTAATATCTTAATTTTTTCAACATACGTAGCTATTACCCTCGAAAACTAAAACTTTTGACATAGGAAAAGAGCCTTTAATCACATTCTTTACCATTTGCAATCAATAAATAGTCTAATATCTTCATTTTTTCAACATACGTAGCTATTACCCTCGAAAACTAAAACTTTTGACATAGGAAAAGAGCCTTTAAGCACATTCTTTACCATGTGCAATCATAAAATAGTCTAATATCTTCATTTTTTCAACATACGTAGCTATTACCCTCGAAAACTAAAACTTTTGACATAGGAAAAGAGCCTTTAAGCACATTCTTTACCATGTGCAATCATAAAATAGTCTAATATCTTCATTTTTCCAACATACGTAGCTATTACCCTCGAAAACTAAAACTTTTGAAATAGGAAAAGAGCCTTTAATCACATTCTTTACCATTTGCAATCATAAAATAGTCTAATATCTTCATTTTTTCAACATACGTAGCTATTACCCTCGAAAACTAAATCTTTTGACATAGGAAAAGAGCCTTTAATCACATTGTATACCATGTGCAGTCATAAAATAGTATAATATCTTCATTTTTCCAACATACGTAGCTATTACCCTCGAAAACTAAAACTTTTGAAATAGGAAAAGAGCCTTTAATCACATTCTTTACCATGTGCAATCATACAATAGTCTAATATCTTCATTTTTTCAACATACGTAGCTATTACCCTCGAAAACTAAAACTTTTGACATAGGAAAAGAGCCTTTAATCACATTCTTTACCATTTGCAATCATAAAATAGTCTAATATCTTCATTTTTTCAACATACGTAGCTATTACCCTCGAAAACTAAAACTTTTGACATAGGAAAAGAGCCTTTAAGCACATTCTTTACCATGTGCAATCATAAAATTGTCTAATATCTTCATTTTTTCAACATACGTAGCTATTACCCTCGAAAACTAAATCTTTTGACACAGGAAAAGAGCCTTTAAGCACATTGTATACCATGTGCAGTCATAAAATAGTATAATATCTTCATTTTTCCAACATACGTAGCTATTACCCTCGAAAACTAAAACTTTTGAAATAGGAAAAGAGCCTTTAATCACATTCTTTACCATGTGCAATCATACAATAGTCTAATATCTTCATTTTTTCAACATACGTAGCTATTACCCTCGAAAACTAAAACTTTTGACATAGGAAAAGAGCCTTTAATCACATTCTTTACCATTTGCAATCATAAAATAGTCTAATATCTTCATTTTTTCAACATACGTAGCTATTACCCTCGAAAACTAAAACTTTTGACATAGGAAAAGAGCCTTTAAGCACATTCTTTACCATGTGCAATCATAAAATTGTCTAATATCTTCATTTTTCCAACATACGTAGCTATTACCCTCGAAAACTAAAACTTTTGACATGGGAAAAGAGCCTTTAATCACATTCTTTACCATTTGCAATCATAAAATAGTCTAATATCTTCATTTTTTCAACATACGTAGCTATTACCCTCGAAAACTAAAGCTTTTGACATAGGAAAAGAGCCTTTAAGCACATTCTTTACCATGTGCAATCATAAAATTGTCTAATATCTTCATTTTTCCAACATACGTAGCTATTACCCTCGAAAACTAAAACTTTTGACATGGGAAAAGAGCCTTTAATCACATTCTTTACAATGTGCAATCATAAAATAGTCTAATATCTTCATTTTTTCAACATACGTAGCTATTACCCTCGAAAACTAAAACTTTTGAAATAGGAAAAGAGCCTTTAATCACATTCTTTACCATGTGCAATCATACAATAGTCTAATATCTTAATTTTTTCAACATACGTAGCTATTACCCTCGAAAACTAAAACTTTTGACATAGGAAAAGAGCCTTTAATCACATTCTTTACCATTTGCAATCATAAAATAGTCTAATATCTTCATTTTTTCAACATACGTAGCTATTACCCTCGAAAACTAAAACTTTTGACATAGGAAAAGAGCCTTTAAGCACATTCTTTACCATGTGCAATCATAAAATTGTCTAATATCTTCATTTTTCCAACATACGTAGCTATTACCCTCGAAAACTAAAACTTTTGACATGGGAAAAGAGCCTTTAATCACATTCTTTACCATTTGCAATCATAAAATAGTCTAATATCTTCATTTTTTCAACATACGTAGCTATTACCCTCGAAAACTAAAGCTTTTGACATAGGAAAAGAGCCTTTAAGCACATTCTTTACCATGTGCAATCATAAAATTGTCTAATATCTTCATTTTTCCAACATACGTAGCTATTACCCTCGAAAACTAAAACTTTTGCCATGGGAAAAGAGCCTTTAATCACATTCTTTACCATGTGCAATCATAAAATAGTCTAATATCTTCATTTTTCCAACATACGTAGCTATTAACTTCGAAACCTAAAACTTTTGAAATAGGAAAAGAGCCTTTAATCACATTCTTTACCATGTGCAATCATACAATAGTCTAATATCTTCATTTTTTCAACATACGTAGCTATTACCCTCGAAAACTAAAACTTTTGACATAGGAAAAGAGCCTTTAATCAGATTCTTTACCATGTGAAATCATAAAATAGTCTAATATCTTAATTTTTTCAACATACGTAGCTATTACCCTCGAAAACTAAAACTTTTGACATAGGAAAAGAGCCTTTAATCACATTCTTTACCATTTGCAATCAATAAATAGTCTAATATCTTCATTTTTTCAACATACGTAGCTATTACCCTCGAAAACTAAAACTTTTGACATAGGAAAAGAGCCTTTAAGCGCATTCTTTACCATGTGCAATCATAAAATAGTCTAATATCTTCATTTTTTCAACATACGTAGCTATTACCCTCGAAAACTAAAACTTTTGACATAGGAAAAGAGCCTTTAAGCACATTCTTTACCATGTGCAATCATAAAATAGTCTAATATCTTCATTTTTCCAACATGCGTAGCTATTACCCTCGAAAACTAAAACTTTTGCCATAGGGAAAGAGCCTTTAATCACATTTTTTACCATTTGCAATCATAAAATAGTCTAATATCTTCATTTTTTCAACATACGTAGCTATTACCCTCGAAAACTAAAACTTTTGACATAGGAAAAGAGCCTTTAATCACATTCTTTACCATTTGCAATCATAAAATAGTCTGATATCTTCATTTTTTCAACATACGTAGCTATTACCCTCGAAAACTAAAGCTTTTGACATAGGAAAAGAGCCTTTAAGCACATTCTCTACCATGTGCAATCATAAAATTGTCTAATATCTTCATTTTTCCAACATACGTAGCTATTACCCTCGAAAACTAAAACTTTTGAAATAGGAAAAGAGCCTTTAATCACATTCTTTACCATGTGAAATCATAAAATAGTCTAATATCTTAATTTTTTCAACATACGTAGCTATTACCCTCGAAAACTAAAACTTTTGACATAGGAAAAGAGCCTTTAATTACATTCTTTACCATTTGCAATCAATAAATAATCTAATATCTTCATTTTTTCAACATACGTAGCTATTACCCTCGAAAACTAAAACTTTTGACATAGGAAAAGAGCCTTTAAGCACATTCTTTACCATGTGAAATCATAAAATAGTCTAATATCTTCATTTTTTCAACATACGTAGCTATTACCGTCGAAAACTAAAACTTTTGACATAGGAAAAGAGCCTTTAAGCACATTCTTTACCATGTGCAATCATAAAATAGTCTAATATCTTCATTTTTCCAACATACGTAGCTATTAACTTCGAAACCTAAAACTTTTGAAATAGGAAAAGAGCCTTTAATCACATTCTTTACCATGTGCAATCATACAATAGTCTAATATCTTCATTTTTTCAACATACGTAGCTATTACCCTCGAAAACTAAAACTTTTGACATAGGAAAAGAGCCTTTAATCAGATTCTTTACCATGTGAAATCATAAAATAGTCTAATATCTTAATTTTTTCAACATACGTAGCTATTACCCTCGAAAACTAAAACTTTTGAAATAGGAAAAGAGCCTTTAATCACATTCTTTACCATGTGAAATCATAAAATAGTCTAATATCTTAATTTTTTCAACATACGTAGCTATTACCCTCGAAAACTAAAACTTTTGACATAGGAAAAGAGCCTTTAATTACATTCTTTACCATTTGCAATCAATAAATAGTCTAATATCTTCATTTTTTCAACATACGTAGCTATTACCCTCGAAAACTAAAACTTTTGACATAGGAAAAGAGCCTTTAAGCACATTCTTTACCATGTGAAATCATAAAATAGTCTAATATCTTCATTTTTTCAACATACGTAGCTATTACCGTCGAAAACTAAAACTTTTGACATAGGAAAAGAGCCTTTAAGCACATTCTTTACCATGTGCAATCATAAAATAGTCTAATATCTTCATTTTTCCAACATACGTAGCTATTAACTTCGAAACCTAAAACTTTTGAAATAGGAAAAGAGCCTTTAATCACATTCTTTACCATGTGCAATCATACAATAGTCTAATATCTTCATTTTTTCAACATACGTAGCTATTACCCTCGAAAACTAAAACTTTTGACATAGGAAAAGAGCCTTTAATCAGATTCTTTACCATGTGAAATCATAAAATAGTCTAATATCTTAATTTTTTCAACATACGTAGCTATTACC
>NW_027064682.1:18985-43974 GCF_032884065.1 Artemia franciscana
AAACTTTTGACATAGTAAAAGAGCCTTTAAGCACATTCTTTACCATGTGCAATCATAAAATAGTCTAATATCTTCATTTTTCCAACATACGTAGCTATTACCCTCGAAAACTAAAACTTTTGAAATAGGAAAAGAGCCTTTAATCACATTCTTTACCATGTGCAATCATACAATAGTCTAATATCTTCATTTTTTCAACATACTTAGCTATTACCCTCGAAAACTAAAACTTTTGACATAGCTATTACCCTCGAAAACTAAAACTTTTGACATGGGAAAAGAGCCTTTAATCACATTCTTTACGAAAACTAAAACTTTTGACAGAGGAAAAGAGCCTTTAAGCACATTCTTTACCATGTGCAATCATAAAATAGTTTAATATCTTCATTTTTCCAACATACGTAGCTATTACCCTCGAAAACTAAAACTTTTGAAATAGGAAAAGAGCCTTTAATCACATTCTTTACCATGTGCAATCATACAATAGTCTAATATCTTCATTTTTTCAACATACGTAGCTATTACCCTCGAAAACTAAAACTTTTGACATAGGAAAAGAGCCTTTAATCACATTCTTTACCATTTGCAATCATAAAATAGTCTAATATCTTCATTTTTTCAACAAACGTAGCTATTACCCTCGAAAACTAAAACTTTTGACATAGTAAAAGAGCCTTTAAGCACATTCTTTACCATGTGCAATCATAAAATAGTCTAATATCTTCATTTTTCCAACATACGTAGCTATTACCCTCGAAAACTAAAACTTTTGAAATAGGAAAAGAGCCTTTAATCACATTCTTTACCATGTGCAATCATACAATAGTCTAATATCTTCATTTTTTCAACATACGTAGCTATTACCCTCGAAAACTAAAACTTTTGACATAGGAAAAGAGCCTTTAATCACATTCTTTACCATTTGCAATCAATAAATAGTCTAATATCTTCATTTTTTTCAACATACGTAGCTATTACCCTCGAAAACTAAAACTTTTGACATAGGAAAAGAGCCTTTAGCACATTCTTTACCATTTGCAATCAATAAATAGTCTAATATCTTCATTTTTTCAACATACGTAGCTATTACCCTCAAAAACTAAAACTTTTGACATAGGAAAAGAGCCTTTAAGCATATTCTTTACCATGTGCAATCATAAAATAGTCTAATATCTTCATTTTTTCAACATACGTAGCTATTACCCTCGAAAACTAAAACTTCTGAAATAGGAAAAGAGCCTTTAATCACATTCTTTACCATTTTCAATCATAAAATAGTCTAATATCTTCAT
Organism: Artemia franciscana; assembly: GCF_032884065.1. Classification (NCBI taxonomy): domain Eukaryota; kingdom Metazoa; phylum Arthropoda; class Branchiopoda; order Anostraca; family Artemiidae; genus Artemia; species Artemia franciscana. The sequence continues at coordinate 20,278 of NW_027064682.1, forward strand.
TTTTTCAACATACGTAGCTATTACCCTCGAAAACTAAATCTTTTGACATAGGAAAAGAGTCTTTAATCACATTGTATACCATGTGCAGTCATAAAATAGTATAATATCTTCATTTTTCCAACATACGTAGCTATTACCCTCGAAAACTAAAACTTTTGAAATAGGAAAAGAGCCTTTAATCACATTCTTTACCATGTGCAATCATACAATAGTCTAATATCTTCATTTTTCAACATACGTAGCTATTACCCTCGAAAACTAAAACTTTGACATAGGAAAAGAGCCTTTAATCACATTCTTTACCATTTGCAATCATAAAATAGTCTAATATCTTCATTTTTTCAACATACGTAGCTATTACCCTCGAAAACTAAAGCTTTTGACATAGGAAAAGAGCCTTTAAGCACATTCTCTACCATGTGCAATCATAAAATTGTCTAATATCTTCATTTTTCCAACATACGTAGCTATTACCCTCGAAACTAAAACTTTTTGACATGGGAAAAGAGCCTTTAATCACATTCTTTACCATGTGCAATCATAAAATAGTCTAATGTCTTCATTTTTTCAACATACGTAGCTATTACCCTCGAAAACTAAAACTTTTGAAATAGGAAAAGAGCCTTTAATCACATTCTTTACCATGTGAAATCATAAAATAGTCTAATATCTTAATTTTTTCAACATACGTAGCTATTACCCTCGAAAACTAAAACTCTTGACATAGGAAAAGAGCCTTTAAGCACATTCTTTACCATGTGCAATCATAAAATAGTTTAATATCTTAATTTTTCCAACATACGTAGCTATTACCCTTGAAAACTAAAACTTTTGAAATAGGAAAAGCCTTTAATCACATTCTTTACCATGTGCAATCATACAATAGTCTATATCATCATTTTTTCAATATACGTAGCTATTACCCTCGAAAATTAAAACTTTTGACATAGGAAAAGAGCCTTTAAGCACATTCTTTACCATGTGCAATCATAAAATAGTCTAATATCTTCATTTTTTCAACACACGTAGCTATTACCCTCGAAAACTAAAACTTTTGACATAGTAAAAGAGCCTTTAAGCACATTCTTTACCATGTGCAATCATAAAATAGTCTAATATCTTCATTTTTCCAACATACGTAGCTATTACCCTCGAAAACTAAAACTTTTGAAATAGAAAAAGAGCCTTTAATCACATTCTTTACCATGTGCAATCATACAATAGTCTAATATCTTCATTTTTTCACATACGTAGCTATTACCCTCGAAAACTAAAACTTTTGACATAGGAAAAGAGCCTTTAATCACATTCTTTACCATGTGAAATCATTAAATAGTCTAATATCTTAATTCTTTCAACATACGTAGCTATTACCCTCGAAAACTAAAACTTTTGACATACGAAAAGAGCCTTTAATCACATTCTTTACCATTTGCAATCAATAAATAGTCTAATATCTTCATTTTTTCAACATACGTAGCTATTACTCTCGAAAACTAAAACTTTTGACATAGGAAAAGAGCCTTTAAGCACATTCTTTACCATTTGCAATCAATAAATAGTCTAATATCTTCATTTTTTCAACATACGTAGCTATTACCCTCGAAACTAAAACTTTTCACATAGGAAAAGAGCCTTTAATCACATTGTATACCATGTGCAGTCATAAAATAGTATAATATCTTCATTTTTCCAACATACGTAGCTATTACCCTCGAAAACTAAAACTTTTGAAATAGGAAAAGAGCCTTTAATCACATTCTTTACCATTTGCAATCATAAAATAGTCTAATATCTTCATTTTTTTCAACATACGTAGCTATTACCCTCGAAAACTAAATCTTTTGACATAGAAAAAGAGCCTTTAATCACATTGTATACCATGTGCAGTCATAAAATAGTATAATATCTTCATTTTTCCAACATACGTAGCTATTACCCTCGAAAACTAAAACTTTTGAAATAGGAAAAGAGCCTTTAATCACATTGTTTACCATGTGCAATCATACAATAGTCTAATATCTTCATTTTTTCAACATACGTAGCTATTACCCTCGAAAACTAAAACTTTTGACATAGGAAAAGAGCCTTTAAGCACATTCTTTACCATGTGCAATCATAAAATAGTCTAATATCTTCATTTTTTCAACATACGTAGCTATTACCCTCGAAAACTAAAACTTTTGACATAGGAAAAGAGCCTTTAAGCACATTCTTTACCATGTGCAATCATAAAATTTTCTAATATCTTCATTTTTCCAACATACGTAGCTATTACCCTCGAAAACTAAAACTTTTGACATAGGAAAAGAGCCTTTAATCACATTCTTTACCATTTGCAATCATAAAATAGTCTAATATCTTCATTTTTTCAACATACGTAGCTATTACCCTCGAAAACTAAAACTTTTGACATAGGAAAAGAGCCTTTAATCACATTCTTTACCATATGTGCAATCATAAAATAGTCTAATATCTTCATTTTTTCAACATACGTAGCTATTACCCTCGAAAACTAAAACTTTTGACATGGGAAAAGAGCCTTTAATCACATTCTTTACCATGTGCAATCATAAAATAGTCTAATATCTTCATTTTTTCAACATACGTAGCTATTACCCTCGAAAACTAAAACTTTTGACATAGGAAAAGAGCCTTTAATCACATTCTTTACCATGTGCAATCATAAAATAGTCTAATATCTTCATTTTTTCAACATACGTAGCTATTACCCTCGAAAACTAAAACTTTTGACATAGGAAAAGAGCCTTTAAGCACATTCTTTACCATGTGCAATCATAAAATAGTCTAATATCTTAATTTTTCCAACATACGTAGCTATTACCCTTGAAAACTAAAACTTTTGAAATAGGAAAAGAGCCTTTAATCACATTCTTTACCATGTGCAATCATACAATAGTCTAATATCTTCATTTTTTCAACATACGTAGCTATTACCCTCGAAAACTAAAACTTTTGACATAGGAAAAGAGCCTTTAAGCACATTCTTTACCATGTGCAATCATAAAATAGTCTAATATCTTCATTTTTTCAACACACGTAGCTATTACCCTCGAAAACTAAAACTTTTGACATAGGAAAAGAGCCTTTAAGCACATTCTTTACCATGTGCAATCATAAAATAGTCTAATATCTTCATTTTTTCAACATACGTAGCTATTACCCTCGAAAACTAAAACTTTTGAAATAGGAAAAGAGCCTTTAATCACATTCTTTACCATGTGCAATCATAAATAGTCTAATATCTTCATTTTTTCAACATACGTAGCTATTACCCTCGAAAACTAAAACTTTTGACATAGGAAAAGAGCCTTTAATCACATTCTTTACCATGTGCAATCATAAAATAGTCTAATATCTTAATTTTTCAACATACGTAGCTATTACCCTCGAAAACTAAAACTTTTGAAATAGGAAAAGAGCCTTTAATCACATTCTTTACCATGTGCAATCATAAATAGTCTAATATCTTCATTTTTTCAACATACGTAGCTATTACCCTCGAAAACTAAAACTTTTGACATAGGAAAAGAGCCTTTAAGCACATTCTTTACCATTTGCAATCATAAAATAGTCTAATATCTTTATTTTTTCAACATACGTAGCTATTACCCCTCGAAAACTAAAACTTTTGACATAGGAAAAGAGCCTTTAAGCACATTCTTTACCATGTGCAATCATAAAATAGTCTAATATCTTCATTTTTCCAACATACGTAGCTATTACCCTCGAAAACTAAAACTTTTGAAATAGGAAAAGAGCCTTTAATCACATTCTTTACCATGTGCAATCATACAATAGTCTAATATCTTCATTTTTTCAACATACGTAGCTATTACCCTCGAAAACTAAAACTTTTGACATAGGAAAAGAGCCTTTAATCACATTCTTTACCATGTGAAATCATAAAATAGTCTAATATCTTAATTTTTTCAACATACGTAGCTATTACCCTCGAAAACTAAAACTTTTGACATAGGAAAAGAGCCTTTAATCACATTCTTTACCATTTGCAATCAATAAATAGTCTAATATCTTCATTTTTTCAACATACGTAGCTATTACCCTCGAAAACTAAAACTTTTGACATAGGAAAAGAGCCTTTAATCACATTCTTTACCATTTGCAATCATAAAATAGTCTAATATCTTCATTTTTTCAACATACGTAGCTATTACCCTCGAAAACTAAAACTTTTGACATAGGAAAAGAGCCTTTAAGCACATTCTTTACCATGTGCAATCATAAAATAGCTTCTAATATCTTCATTTTTCCAACATACGTAGCTATTACCCTCGAAAACTAAAACTTTTGAAATAGGAAAAGAGCCTTTAATCACATTCTTTACCATGTGCAATCATAAAATAGTCTAATATCTTCATTTTTTCAACATACGTAGCTATTACCCTCGAAAACTAAAACTTTTGACATAGGAAAAGAGCCTTTAAGCACATTCTTTACCATGTGCAATCATAAAATAGTCTAATATCTTCATTTTTCCAACATACGTAGCTATTACCCTCGAAAACTAAAACTTTTGACATGGAAAAGAGCCTTTAATCACATTCTTTACCATGTGCAATCATAAAATAGTCTAATATCTTCATTTTTTCAACATACGTAGCTATTACCCTCGAAAACTAAAATTTTTGACATAGGAAAAGAGCCTTTAATCACATTCTTTACCATGTGAAATCATAAAATTGTCTAATATCTTAATTTTTTCAACATACGTAGCTATTAACCTCGAAAACTAAAACTCTTGACATAGGAAAAGAGCCTTTAAGCACATTCTTTACCATGTGCAATCATAAAATAGTTTAATATCTTAATTTTTCCAACATACGTAGCTATTACCCTCGAAAACTAAAACTTTTGACATAGGAAAAGAGCCTTTAATCACATTCTTTACCATTTACAATCATCAAATAGTCCAATATCTTCATTTTTTCAACATACGTAGCTATTACCCTCGAAAACTAAAACTTTTGACATAGGAAAAGAGCCTTTAAGCACATTCTTTACCATGTGCAATCATAAAATTGTCTAATATCTTCATTTTTCCAACATACGTAGCTATTACCCTCGAAAACTAAAACTTTTGACATGGGAAAAGAGCCTTTAATCACATTCTTTACCATGTGCAATCATAAAATAGTCTAATATCTTCATTTTTTCAACATACGTAGCTATTACCCTCGAAAACTAAAACTTTTGAAATAGGAAAAGAGCCTTTAATCACATTCTTTACCATGTGAAATCATAAAATAGTCTAATATCTTAATTTTTTCAACATACGTAGCTATTACCCTCGAAAACTAAAACTCTTGACATAGGAAAAGAGCCTTTAAGCACATTCTTTACCATGTGCAATCATAAAATAGTTTAATATCTTAATTTTTCCAACATACGTAGCTATTACCCTTGAAAACTAAAACTTTTGAAATAGGAAAAGCCTTTAATCACATTCTTTACCATGTGCAATCATACAATAGTCTAATATCATCATTTTTTCAACATACGTAGCTATTACCCTCGAAAATTAAAACTTTTGACATAGGAAAAGAGCCTTTAAGCACATTCTTTACCATGTGCAATCATAAAATAGTCTAATATCTTCATTTTTCCAACACACGTAGCTATTACCCTCGAAAACTAAAACTTTTGACATAGTAAAAGAGCCTTTAAGCACATTCTTTACCATGTGCAATCATAAAATAGTCTAATATCTTCATTTTTCCAACATACGTAGCTATTACCCTCGAAAACTAAAACTTTTGAAATAGAAAAAGAGCCTTTAATCACATTCTTTACCATGTGCAATCATACAATAGTCTAATATCTTCATTTTTTCAACATACGTAGCTATTACCCTCGAAAACTAAAACTTTTGACATAGGAAAAGAGCCTTTAATCACATTCTTTACCATGTGAAATCATAAAATAGTCTAATATCTTAATTCTTTCAACATACGTAGCTATTACCCTCGAAAACTAAAACTTTTGACATACGAAAAGAGCCTTTAATCACATTCTTTACCATTTGCAATCAATAAATAGTCTAATATCTTCATTTTTTCAACATACGTAGCTATTACCCTCGAAAACTAAAACTTTTGACATAGGAAAAGAGCCTTTAAGCACATTCTTTACCATTTGCAATCAATAAATAGTCTAATATCTTCATTTTTCAACATACGTAGCTATTACCCTCGAAAACTAAAACTTTTCACATAGGAAAAGAGCCTTTAATCACATTCTTTACCATGTGCAATCATAAAATAGTCTAATATCTTCATTTTTCCAACATACGTAGCTATTACCCTCGAAAACTAAAACTTTTGAAATAGGAAAAGAGCCTTTAATCACATGCTTTACCATGTGCAATCATAAAATAGTCTAATATCTTCATTTTTTCAACATACGTAGCTATTACCCTCGAAAACTAAAACTTTTGACATAGAAAAAGAGCCTTTAATCACATTGTTACCATGTGCAGTCATAAAATAGTATAATATCTTCATTTTTCAACATACGTAGCTATTACCCTCGAAAACTAAAACTTTTGACATAGGAAAAGAGCCTTTAAGCACATTGTTTACCATGTGCAATCATAAAATGGTCTAATATCTTCATTTTTCCAACATACGTAGCTATTACCCTCGAAAACTAAAACTTTTGAAATAGGAAAATAGCCTTTAATCACATTCTTTACCATTTGCAATCATACAATAGTCTAATATCTTCATTTTTTCAACATACGTAGCTATTACCCTCGAAAACTAAAACTTTTGACATAGGAAAAGAGCCTTTAAGCACATTCTTTACCATGTGCAATCATAAAATTTTCTAATATCTTCATTTTTCCAACATACGTAGCTATTACCCTCAAAAACTAAAACTTTTGACATAGGGAAAAGAGCCTTTAATCACATTCTTTACCATGTGCAATCATAAAATAGTCTAATATCTTCATTTTTTCAACATACGTAGCTATTACCCTCGAAAACTAAAACTTTTGACATAGGAAAAGAGCCTTTAATCACATTCTTTACCATGTGCAATCATAAAATTGTCTAATATCTTCATTTTTTCAACATACGTAGCTATTACCCTCGAAAACTAAAACTTTTGACATGGGAAAAGAGCCTTTAATCACATTCTTTACCATGTGCAATCATAAAATAGTCTAATATCTTCATTTTTTCAACATACGTAGCTATTACCCTCGAAAACTAAAACTTTTGAAATAGGAAAAGAGCCTTTAATCACATTCTTTACCATTTGCAATCATAAAATAGTCTAATATCTTCATTTTTTCAACATACGTAGCTATTACCCTCGAAAACTAAAACTTTGACATAGGAAAAGAGCCTTTAAGCACATTCTTTACCATGTGCAATCATAAAATAGTCTAATATCTTCATTTTTCCAACATACGTAGCTATTACCCTTGAAAACTAAAACTTTTTGAAATAGGAAAAGAGCCTTTAATCACATTCTTTACCATGTGCAATCATAAAATAGTCTAATATCTAACACGAAAACTAAAACTTTTGACATAGGAAAATAGCCTTTAATCACATTCTTTACCATGTGCAATCATAAAATAGTCTAATATCTTCATTTTTTCAACATACGTAGCTATTACCCTCGAAAACTAAAACTTTTGACATAGGAAAAGAGCCTTTAAGCACATTCTTTACCATGTGCAATCATAAAATAGTCTAATATCTTCATTTTTTCAACATACGTAGCTATTACCCTCGAAAACTAAAACTTTTGACATAGGAAAAGAGCCTTTAATCACATTCTTTACCATGTGCAATCATAAGTAGTCTAATATCTTCATTTTTTCAACATACGTAGCTATTACCCTCGAAAACTAAAACTTTTGACATAGGAAAAGAGCCTTTAATCACATTCTTTACCATGTGCAATCATAAAATAGTCTAATATCTTCATTTTTTCAACATACGTAGCTATTACCCTCGAAAACTAAAACTTTTGACATAGGAAAAGAGCCTTTAATCACATTCTTTACCATGTGCAATCATAAAATAGTCTAATATCTTCATTTTTTCAACATACGTAGCTATTACCCTCGAAAACTAAAACTTTTGACATAGGAAAAGAGCCTTTAATCACATTCTTTACCATGTGCAATCATAAAATAGTCTAATATCTTCATTTTTTCAACATACGTAGCTATTACCCTCGAAAACTAAAACTTTTGACATAGGAAAAGAGCCTTTAAGCACATTCTTTACCATGTGCAATCATAAAATAGTCTAATATCTTCATTTTTCCAACATACGTAGCTATTACCCTCGAAAACTAAAACTTTTGACATAGGAAAAGAGCCTTTAATCACATTCTTTACCATGTGCAATCATAAAATAGTCTAATATCTTCATTTTTTCAACATACGTAGCTATTACCCTCGAAAACTAAAACTTTTGACATAGGAAAAGAGCCTTTAATCACATTCTTTACCATGTGAATCATAAAATAGTCTAATATCTTAATTTTTTCAACATACGTAGCTATTACCCTCGAAAACTAAAACTTTTGACATAGGAAAAGAGCCTTTAATCACATTCTTTACCATGTGCAATCATAAATAGTCTAATATCTTCATTTTTTCAACATACGTAGCTATTACCCTCGAAAACTAAAACTTTTGACATAGGAAAAGAGCCTTTAAGCACATTCTTTACCATGTGCAATCATAAAATAGTCTAATATCTTCATTTTTTCAACATACGTAGCTATTACCCTCGAAAACTAAAACTTTTGACATAGGAAAAGAGCCTTTAAGCACATTCTTTACCATGTGCAATCATAAAATAGTCTAATATCTTCATTTTTTCAACATACGTAGCTATTACCCTCGAAAACTAAAACTTTTGAATAGGAAAAGAGCCTTTAATCACATTCTTTACCATTTGCAATCATAAAATAGTCTAATATCTTCATTTTTTCAACATACGTAGCTATTACCCTCGAAAACTAAAACTTTTGACATAGGAAAAGAGCCTTTAAGCACATTCTTTACCATGTGCAATCATAAAATAGTCTAATATCTTCATTTTTTCAACATACGTAGCTATTACCCTCGAAAACTAAAACTTTTGACATAGGAAAAGAGCCTTTAATCACATTCTTTACCATGTGCAATCATAAAATAGTCTAATATCTTCATTTTTTCAACATACGTAGCTATTACCCTCGAAAACTAAAACTTTTGACATAGGAAAAGAGCCTTTAATCACATTCTTTACCATTTGCAATCATAAAATAGTCTAATATCTTCATTTTTTCAACATACGTAGCTATTACCCTCGAAAACTAAAACTTTTGACATAGGAAAAGAGCCTTTAAGCACATTCTTTACCATGTGCAATCATAAAATAGTCTAATATCTTCATTTTTTCAACATACGTAGCTATTACCCTCGAAAACTAAAACTTTTGACATAGGAAAAGAGCCTTTAATCACATTCTTTACCATGTGCAATCATAAAATAGTCTAATATCTTCATTTTTTCAACATACGTAGCTATTACCCTCGAAAACTAAAACTTTTGACATAGGAAAAGAGCCTTTAATCACATTCTTTACCATGTGCAATCATAAAATAGTCTAATATCTTCATTTTTTCAACATACGTAGCTATTACCCTCGAAAACTAAAACTTTTGACATAGGAAAAGAGCCTTTAATCACATTCTTTACCATTTGCAATCATAAATAGTCTAATATCTTCATTTTTTCAACATACGTAGCTATTACCCTCGAAAACTAAAACTTTTGACATAGGAAAAGAGCCTTTAAGCACATTCTTTACCATGTGCAATCATAAAATAGTCTAATATCTTCATTTTTCCAACATACGTAGCTATTACCCTCGAAAACTAAAACTTTTGACATAGGAAAAGAGCCTTTAATCACATTCTTTACCATTTGCAATCATAAAATAGTCTAATATCTTCATTTTTTCAACATACGTAGCTATTACCCTCGAAAACTAAAACTTTTGACATAGGAAAAGAGCCTTTAATCACATTCTTTACCATGTGCAATCATAAAATAGTCTAATATCTTCATTTTTTCAACATACGTAGCTATTACCCTCGAAAACTAAAACTTTTGACATAGGAAAAGAGCCTTTAAGCACATTCTTTACCATGTGCAATCATAAAATAGTCTAATATCTTCATTTTTCCAACATACGTAGCTATTACCCTCGAAAACTAAAACTTTTGAAATAGGAAAAGAGCCTTTAATCACATTCTTTACCATTTGCAATCATAAAATAGTCTAATATCTTCATTTTTTCAACATACGTAGCTATTACCCTCGAAAACTAAATCTTTTGACATAGGAAAAGAGCCTTTAAGCACATTGTATACCATGTGCAGTCATAAAATAGTATAATATCTTCATTTTTCCAACATACGTAGCTATTACCCTCGAAAACTAAAACTTTTGACATAGGAAAAGAGCCTTTAATCACATTCTTTACCATTTGCAATCATAAAATAGTCTAATATCTTCATTTTTTCAACATACGTAGCTATTACCCTCGAAAACTAAAACTTTTGACATAGGAAAAGAGCCTTTAATCACATTCTTTACCATTTGTAATCATAAAATAGTCTAAATCTTCATTTTTTCAACATACGTAGCTATTACCCTCGAAAACTAAAACTTTTGACATAGGAAAAGAGCCTTTAAGCACATTGTATACCATGTGCAGTCATAAAATAGTCTAATATCTTCATTTTTCCAACATACGTAGCTATTACCCTCGAAAACTAAAACTTTTGAAATAGGAAAAGAGCCTTTAATCACATTCTTTACCATGTGCAATCATACAATAGTCTAATATCTTCATTTTTTCAACATACGTAGCTATTACCCTCGAAAACTAAAACTTTTGACATAGGAAAAGAGCCTTTAATCACATTCTTTACCATTTGCAATCATAAAATAGTCTAATATCTTCATTTTTTCAACATACGTAGCTATTACCCTCGAAAACTAAAACTTTTGACATAGGAAAAGAGCCTTTAAGCACATTCTTTACCATGTGCAATCATAAAATTGTCTAATATCTTCATTTTTCCAACATACGTAGCTATTACCCTCGAAAACTAAAACTTTTGACATAGGAAAAGAGCCTTTAATCACATTCTTTACCATTTGCAATCATAAAATAGTCTAATATCTTCATTTTTTCAACATACGTAGCTATTACCCTCGAAAACTAAAGCTTTTGACATAGGAAAAGAGCCTTTAAGCACATTCTTTACCATGTGCAATCATAAAATAGTCTAATATCTTCATTTTTCCAACATACGTAGCTATTACCCTCGAAAACTAAAACTTTTGACATGGGAAAAGAGCCTTTAATCACATTCTTTACCATGTGCAATCATAAAATAGTCTAATATCTTCATTTTTTCAACATACGTAGCTATTACCCTCGAAAACTAAAACTTTTGAAATAGGAAAAGAGCCTTTAATCACATTCTTTACCATGTGCAATCATAAAATAGTCTAATATCTTAATTTTTTCAACATACGTAGCTATTACCCTCGAAAACTAAAACTTTTGACATAGGAAAAGAGCCTTTAAGCACATTCTTTACCATGTGCAATCATAAAATAGTCTAATATCTTAATTTTTCCAACATACGTAGCTATTACCCTCGAAAACTAAAACTTTTGACATAGGAAAAGAGCCTTTAATCACATTCTTTACCATGTGCAATCATAAATAGTCTAATATCTTCATTTTTTCAACATACGTAGCTATTACCCTCGAAAACTAAAACTTTTGACATAGGAAAAGAGCCTTTAAGCACATTCTTTACCATGTGCAATCATAAAATAGTCTAATATCTTCATTTTTTCAACATACGTAGCTATTACCCTCGAAAACTAAAACTTTTGACATAGGAAAAGAGCCTTTAAGCACATTCTTTACCATGTGCAATCATAAAATAGTCTAATATCTTCATTTTTCCAACATACGTAGCTATTACCCTCGAAAACTAAAACTTTTGAAATAGGAAAAGAGCCTTTAATCACATTCTTTACCATGTGCAATCATACAATAGTCTAATATCTTCATTTTTTCAACATACGTAGCTATTACCCTCGAAAACTAAAACTTTTGACATAGGAAAAGAGCCTTTAATCAGATTCTTTACCATGTGCAATCATAAAATAGTCTAATATCTTAATTTTTTCAACATACGTAGCTATTACCCTCGAAAACTAAAACTTTTGACATAGGAAAAGAGCCTTTAATCACATTCTTTACCATGTGCAATCATAAATAGTCTAATATCTTCATTTTTTCAACATACGTAGCTATTACCCTCGAAAACTAAAACTTTTGACATAGGAAAAGAGCCTTTAAGCACATTCTTTACCATGTGCAATCATAAAATAGTCTAATATCTTCATTTTTTCAACACACGTAGCTATTACCCTCGAAAACTAAAACTTTTGACATAGGAAAAGAGCCTTTAAGCACATTCTTTACCATGTGCAATCATAAAATAGTCTAATATCTTCATTTTTCCAACATACGTAGCTATTACCCTCGAAAACTAAAACTTTTGAAATAGGAAAAGAGCCTTTAATCACATTCTTTACCATGTGCAATCATACAGTAGTCTAATATCTTCATTTTTTCAACATACGTAGCTATTACCCTCGAAAACTAAAACTTTTGACATAGGAAAAGAGCCTTTAAGCACATTCTTTACCATGTGCAATCATAAAATAGTCTAATATCTTCATTTTTTCAACACACGTAGCTATTACCCTCGAAAACTAAAACTTTTGACATAGGAAAAGAGCCTTTAAGCACATTCTTTACCATGTGCAATCATAAAATAGTCTAATATCTTCATTTTTTCAACATACGTAGCTATTACCCTCGAAAACTAAAACTTTTGAATAGGAAAAGAGCCTTTAATCACATTCTTTACCATGTGCAATCATAAAATAGTCTAATATCTTCATTTTTTCAACATACGTAGCTATTACCCTCGAAAACTAAAACTTTTGACATAGGAAAAGAGCCTTTAAGCACATTCTTTACCATGTGCAATCATAAAATAGTCTAATATCTTAATTTTTCCAACATACGTAGCTATTACCCTCGAAAACTAAAACTTTTGAAATAGGAAAAGAGCCTTTAATTACATTCTTTACCATGTGCAATCATAAATAGTCTAATATCTCATTTTTTCAACATACGTAGCTATTACCCTCGAAAACTAAAACTTTTGACATAGGAAAAGAGCCTTTAAGCACATTCTTTACCATGTGCAATCATAAAATAGTCTAATATCTTCATTTTTTCAACACACGTAGCTATTACCCTCGAAAACTAAAACTTTTGACATAGGAAAAGAGCCTTTAAGCACATTCTTTACCATGTGCAATCATAAAATAGTCTAATATCTTCATTTTTCCAACATACGTAGCTATTACCCTCGAAAACTAAAACTTTTGAAATAGGAAAAGAGCCTTTAATCACATTCTTTACCATGTGCAATCATAAAATAGTCTAATATCTTCATTTTTTCAACATACGTAGCTATTACCCTCGAAAACTAAAACTTTTGACATAGGAAAAGAGCCTTTAATCACATTCTTTACCATGTGCAATCATAAAATAGTCTAATATCTTAATTTTTTCAACATACGTAGCTATTACCCTCGAAAACTAAAACTTTTGACATAGGAAAAGAGCCTTTAATCACATTCTTTACCATGTGCAATCATAAAATAGTCTAATATCTTCATTTTTTCAACATACGTAGCTATTACCCTCGAAAACTAAAACTTTTGACATAGGAAAAGAGCCTTTAAGCACATTCTTTACCATGTGCAATCATAAAATAGTCTAATATCTTCATTTTTCCAACATACGTAGCTATTACCCTCGAAAACTAAAACTTTTGAAATAGGAAAAGAGCCTTTAATCACATTCTTTACCATGTGCAATCATACAAATAGTCTAATATCTTCATTTTTTCAACATACGTAGCTATTACCCTCGAAAACTAAAACTTTTGACATAGGAAAAGAGCCTTTAATCACATTCTTTACCATGTGCAATCATAAAATAGTCTAATATCTTCATTTTTTCAACATACGTAGCTATTACCCTCGAAAACTAAAACTTTTGACATAGGAAAAGAGCCTTTAATCACATTCTTTACCATGTGCAATCATAAAATAGTCTAATATCTTCATTTTTTCAACATACGTAGCTATTACCCTCGAAAACTAAAACTTTTGACATAGGAAAAGAGCCTTTAAGCACATTCTTTACCATGTGCAATCATAAAATAGTCTAATATCTTCATTTTTTCAACATACGTAGCTATTACCCTCGAAAACTAAAACTTTTGACATAGGAAAAGAGCCTTTAAGCACATTCTTTACCATGTGCAATCATAAAATAGTCTAATATCTTCATTTTTTCAACATACGTAGCTATTACCCTCGAAAACTAAAACTTTTGACATAGGAAAAGAGCCTTTAATCACATTCTTTACCATTTGCAATCATAAAATAGTCTAATATCTTCATTTTTTCAACATACGTAGCTATTACCCTCGAAAACTAAAACTTTTGAAATAGGAAAAGAGCCTTTAATCACATTCTTTACCATGTGCAATCATACAATAGTCTAATATCTTCATTTTTTCAACATACGTAGCTATTACCCTCGAAAACTAAAACTTTTGACATAGGAAAAGAGCCTTTAATCACATTCTTTACCATGTGCAATCATAAAATAGTCTAATATCTTCATTTTTTCAACATACGTAGCTATTACCCTCGAAAACTAAAACTTTTGACATAGGAAAAGAGCCTTTAATCACATTCTTTACCATTTGCAATCATAAAATAGTCTAATATCTTCATTTTTTCAACATACGTAGCTATTACCCTCGAAAACTAAAACTTTTGACATAGGAAAAGAGCCTTTAATCACATTCTTTACCATGTGCAATCATAAAATAGTCTAATATCTTCATTTTTTCAACATACGTAGCTATTACCCTCGAAAACTAAAACTTTTGACATAGGAAAAGAGCCTTTAAGCACATTCTTTACCATGTGCAATCATAAAATAGTCTAATATCTTAATTTTTCAACATACGTAGCTATTACCCTCGAAAACTAAAACTTTTGAAATAGGAAAAGAGCCTTTAATCACATTCTTTACCATTTGCAATCATAAAATAGTCTAATATCTTCATTTTTTCAACATACGTAGCTATTACCCTCGAAAACTAAAACTTTTGACATAGGAAAAGAGCCTTTAAGCACATTCTTTACCATGTGCAATCATAAAATAGTCTAATATCTTCATTTTTCCAACATACGTAGCTATTACCCTCGAAAACTAAAACTTTTGAAATAGGAAAAGAGCCTTTAATCACATTCTTTACCATGTGCAATCATAAATAGTCTAATATCTTCATTTTTTCAACATACGTAGCTATTACCCTCGAAAACTAAAACTTTTGACATAGGAAAAGAGCCTTTAATCACATTCTTTACCATGTGCAATCATAAAATAGTCTAATATCTTCATTTTTTCAACATACGTAGCTATTACCCTCGAAAACTAAAACTTTTGACATAGGAAAAGAGCCTTTAAGCACATTCTTTACCATGTGCAATCATAAAATAGTCTAATATCTTCATTTTTTCAACATACGTAGCTATTACCCTCGAAAACTAAAACTTTTGACATAGGAAAAGAGCCTTTAATCACATTCTTTACCATGTGCAATCATAAAATAGTCTAATATCTTCATTTTTTCAACATACGTAGCTATTACCCTCGAAAACTAAAACTTTTGACATAGGAAAAGAGCCTTTAATCACATTCTTTACCATGTGCAATCATAAATAGTCTAATATCTTCATTTTTTCAACATACGTAGCTATTACCCTCGAAAACTAAAACTTTTGACATAGGAAAAGAGCCTTTAATCACATTCTTTACCATTTGCAATCATAAAATAGTCTAATATCTTCATTTTTTCAACATACGTAGCTATTACCCTCGAAAACTAAAACTTTTGACATAGGAAAAGAGCCTTTAAGCACATTCTTTACCATGTGCAATCATAAAATAGTCTAATATCTTCATTTTTCAACATACGTAGCTATTACCCTCGAAAACTAAAACTTTTGACATAGGAAAAGAGCCTTTAATCACATTCTTTACCATGTGCAATCATAAAATAGTCTAATATCTTCATTTTTTCAACATACGTAGCTATTACCCTCGAAAACTAAAACTTTTGACATAGGAAAAGAGCCTTTAATCACATTCTTTACCATGTGCAATCATAAAATAGTCTAATATCTTCATTTTTTCAACATACGTAGCTATTACCCTCGAAAACTAAAACTTTTGACATAGGAAAAGAGCCTTTAATCACATTCTTTACCATGTGCAATCATAAAATAGTCTAATATCTTCATTTTTTCAACATACGTAGCTATTACCCTCGAAAACTAAAACTTTTGAAATAGGAAAAGAGCCTTTAATCACATTCTTTACCATGTGCAATCATACAATAGTCTAATATCTTCATTTTTTCAACATACGTAGCTATTACCCTCGAAAACTAAAACTTTTGACATAGGAAAAGAGCCTTTAATCACATTCTTTACCATTTGCAATCATAAAATAGTCTAATATCTTCATTTTTTCAACATACGTAGCTATTACCCTCGAAAACTAAAACTTTTGACATAGGAAAAGAGCCTTTAAGCACATTCTTTACCATGTGCAATCATAAAATAGTCTAATATCTTCATTTTTCCAACATACGTAGCTATTACCCTCGAAAACTAAAACTTTTGACATAGGAAAAGAGCCTTTAATCACATTCTTTACCATGTGCAATCATAAAATAGTCTAATATCTTCATTTTTTCAACATACGTAGCTATTACCCTCGAAAACTAAAACTTTTGACATAGGAAAAGAGCCTTTAAGCACATTCTTTACCATGTGCAATCATAAAATAGTCTAATATCTTCATTTTTCAACATACGTAGCTATTACCCTCGAAAACTAAAACTTTTGACATAGGAAAAGAGCCTTTAATCACATTCTTTACCATGTGCAATCATAAAATAGTCTAATATCTTCATTTTTTCAACATACGTAGCTATTACCCTCGAAAACTAAAACTTTTGAAATAGGAAAAGAGCCTTTAATCACATTCTTTACCATGTGCAATCATAAATAGTCTAATATCTTCATTTTTTCAACATACGTAGCTATTACCCTCGAAAACTAAAACTTTTGACATAGGAAAAGAGCCTTTAATCACATTCTTTACCATGTGCAATCATAAAATAGTCTAATATCTTCATTTTTTCAACATACGTAGCTATTACCCTCGAAAACTAAAACTTTTGACATAGGAAAAGAGCCTTTAATCACATTCTTTACCATGTGCAATCATAAATAGTCTAATATCTTCATTTTTTCAACATACGTAGCTATTACCCTCGAAAACTAAAACTTTTGACATAGGAAAAGAGCCTTTAATCACATTCTTTACCATGTGCAATCATAAAATTGTCTAATATCTTCATTTTTTCAACATACGTAGCTATTACCCTCGAAAACTAAAACTTTTGACATAGGAAAAGAGCCTTTAATCACATTCTTTACCATGTGCAATCATAAAATAGTCTAATATCTTCATTTTTTCAACATACGTAGCTATTACCCTCGAAAACTAAAACTTTTGACATAGGAAAAGAGCCTTTAATCACATTCTTTACCATGTGCAATCATAAAATAGTCTAATATCTTCATTTTTTCAACATACGTAGCTATTACCCTCGAAAACTAAAACTTTTGACATAGGAAAAGAGCCTTTAAGCACATTCTTTACCATGTGCAATCATAAAATAGTCTAATATCTTCATTTTTTCAACATACGTAGCTATTACCCTCGAAAACTAAAACTTTTGACATAGGAAAAGAGCCTTTAATCACATTCTTTACCATTTGCAATCATAAAATAGTCTAATATCTTCATTTTTTCAACATACGTAGCTATTACCCTCGAAAACTAAAACTTTTGACATAGGAAAAGAGCCTTTAATCACATTCTTTACCATGTGCAATCATAAAATAGTCTAATATCTTCATTTTTTCAACATACGTAGCTATTACCCTCGAAAACTAAAACTTTTGACATAGGAAAAGAGCCTTTAATCACATTCTTTACCATTTGCAATCATAAAATAGTCTAATATCTTCATTTTTTCAACATACGTAGCTATTACCCTCGAAAACTAAAACTTTTGACATAGGAAAAGAGCCTTTAATCACATTCTTTACCATGTGAAATCATAAAATAGTCTAATATCTTCATTTTTTCAACATACGTAGCTATTACCCTCGAAAACTAAAACTTTTGACATAGGAAAAGAGCCTTTAAGCACATTCTTTACCATGTGCAATCATAAAATAGTCTAATATCTTCATTTTTCCAACATACGTAGCTATTACCCTCGAAAACTAAAACTTTTGAAATAGGAAAAGAGCCTTTAATCACATTCTTTACCATGTGCAATCATACAATAGTCTAATATCTTCATTTTTTCAACATACGTAGCTATTACCCTCGAAAACTAAAACTTTTGACATAGGAAAAGAGCCTTTAATCACATTCTTTACCATTTGCAATCATAAAATAGTCTAATATCTTCATTTTTTCAACATACGTAGCTATTACCCTCGAAAACTAAAACTTTTGACATAGGAAAAGAGCCTTTAATCACATTCTTTACCATTTGCAATCATAAAATAGTCTAATATCTTCATTTTTTCAACATACGTAGCTATTACCCTCGAAAACTAAAACTTTTGAAATAGGAAAAGAGCCTTTAATCACATTCTTTACCATGTGCAATCATACAATAGTCTAATATCTTCATTTTTTCAACATACGTAGCTATTACCCTCGAAAACTAAAACTTTTGACATAGGAAAAGAGCCTTTAATCACATTCTTTACCATGTGAAATCATAAAATAGTCTAATATCTTAATTTTTTCAACATACGTAGCTATTACCCTCGAAAACTAAAACTTTTGACATAGGAAAAGAGCCTTTAATCACATTCTTTACCATTTGCAATCAATAAATAGTCTAATATCTTCATTTTTTCAACATACGTAGCTATTACCCTCGAAAACTAAAACTTTTGACATAGGAAAAGAGCCTTTAAGCACATTCTTTACCATGTGCAATCATAAAATAGTCTAATATCTTCATTTTTTCAACATACGTAGCTATTACCCTCGAAAACTAAAACTTTTGACATAGGAAAAGAGCCTTTAAGCACATTCTTTACCATGTGCAATCATAAAATAGTCTAATATCTTCATTTTTCCAACATACGTAGCTATTACCCTCGAAAACTAAAACTTTTGAATAGGAAAAGAGCCTTTAATCACATTCTTTACCATTTGCAATCATAAAATAGTCTAATATCTTCATTTTTTCAACATACGTAGCTATTACCCTCGAAAACTAAAACTTTTGACATAGGAAAAGAGCCTTTAAGCACATTCTTTACCATGTGCAATCATAAAATAGTCTAATATCTTCATTTTTCCAACATACGTAGCTATTACCCTCGAAAACTAAAACTTTTGACATAGGAAAAGAGCCTTTAATCACATTCTTTACCATTGCAATCATAAAATAGTCTAATATCTTCATTTTTTCAACATACGTAGCTATTACCCTCGAAAACTAAAACTTTTGACATAGGAAAAGAGCCTTTAATCACATTCTTTACCATTTGCAATCATAAAATAGTCTAATATCTTCATTTTTTCAACATACGTAGCTATTACCCTCGAAAACTAAAACTTTTGACATAGGAAAAGAGCCTTTAAGCACATTCTTTACCATGTGCAATCATAAAATAGTCTAATATCTTCATTTTTTCAACATACGTAGCTATTACCCTCGAAAACTAAAACTTTTGACATAGGAAAAGAGCCTTTAATCACATTCTTTACCATGTGCAATCATAAAATAGTCTAATATCTTCATTTTTTCAACATACGTAGCTATTACCCTCGAAAACTAAAACTTTTGACATAGGAAAAGAGCCTTTAATCACATTCTTTACCATTTGCAATCATAAAATAGTCTAATATCTTCATTTTTTCAACATACGTAGCTATTACCCTCGAAAACTAAAACTTTTGACATAGGAAAAGAGCCTTTAAGCACATTCTTTACCATGTGCAATCATAAAATAGTCTAATATCTTCATTTTTCCAACATACGTAGCTATTACCCTCGAAAACTAAAACTTTTGACATAGGGAAAAGAGCCTTTAATCACATTCTTTACCATTTGCAATCATAAAATAGTCTAATATCTTCATTTTTTCAACATACGTAGCTATTACCCTCGAAAACTAAAACTTTTGACATAGGAAAAGAGCCTTTAAGCACATTCTTTACCATGTGCAATCATAAAATTGTCTAATATCTTCATTTTTCCAACATACGTAGCTATTACCCTCGAAAACTAAAACTTTTGACATGGGAAAAGAGCCTTTAATCACATTCTTTACCATGTGCAATCATAAAATAGTCTAATATCTTCATTTTTTCAACATACGTAGCTATTAACCCTCGAAAACTAAAACTTTTGAAATAGGAAAAGAGCCTTTAATCACATTCTTTACCATGTGAAATCATAAAATAGTCTAATATCTTAATTTTTTCAACATACGTAGCTATTACCCTCGAAAACTAAAACTTTTGACATAGGAAAAGAGCCTTTAATCACATTCTTTACCATTTGCAATCATAAAATAGTCTAATATCTTCATTTTTTCAACATACGTAGCTATTACCCTCGAAAACTAAAACTTTTGACATAGGAAAAGAGCCTTTAATCACATTCTTTACCATGTGCAATCATAAAATAGTCTAATATCATCATTTTTTCAACATACGTAGCTATTACCCTCGAAAACTAAAACTTTTGACATAGGAAAAGAGCCTTTAAGCACATTCTTTACCATGTGCAATCATAAAATAGTCTAATATCTTCATTTTTTCAACATACGTAGCTATTACCTTCGAAAACTAAAACTTTTGACATAGGAAAAGAGCCTTTAAGCACATTCTTTACCATGTGCAATCATAAAATAGTCTAATATCTTCATTTTTCCAACATACGTAGCTATTACCCTCGAAAACTAAAACTTTTGACATAGGAAAAGAGCCTTTAATCACATTCTTTACCATGTGCAATCATAAAATAGTCTAATATCTTCATTTTTTCAACATACGTAGCTATTACCCTCGAAAACTAAAACTTTTGACATAGGAAAAGAGCCTTTAATCACATTCTTTACCATGTGAAATCATAAAATAGTCTAATATCTTAATTTTTTCAACATACGTAGCTATTACCCTCGAAAACTAAAACTTTTGACATAGGAAAAGAGCCTTTAATCACATTCTTTACCATGTGCAATCATAAATAGTCTAATATCTTCATTTTTTCAACATACGTAGCTATTACCCTCGAAAACTAAAACTTTTGACATAGGAAAAGAGCCTTTAAGCGCATTCTTTACCATGTGCAATCATAAAATAGTCTAATATCTTCATTTTTTCAACATACGTAGCTATTACCCTCGAAAACTAAAACTTTTGACATAGGAAAAGAGCCTTTAAGCACATTCTTTACCATGTGCAATCATAAAATAGTCTAATATCTTCATTTTTCAACATACGTAGCTATTACCCTCGAAAACTAAAACTTTTGACATAGGAAAAGAGCCTTTAATCACATTCTTTACCATGTGCAATCATAAAATAGTCTAATATCTTCATTTTTTCAACATACGTAGCTATTACCCTCGAAAACTAAAACTTTTGACATAGGAAAAGAGCCTTTAATCACATTCTTTACCATGTGCAATCATAAAATAGTCTAATATCTTCATTTTTTCAACATACGTAGCTATTACCCTCGAAAACTAAAACTTTTGACATAGGAAAAGAGCCTTTAAGCACATTCTTTACCATGTGCAATCATAAAATAGTCTAATATCTTCATTTTTTCAACATACGTAGCTATTACCCTCGAAAACTAAAACTTTTGAATAGGAAAAGAGCCTTTAATCACATTCTTTACCATGTGAATCATAAAATAGTCTAATATCTTCATTTTTTCAACATACGTAGCTATTACCCTCGAAAACTAAAACTTTTGACATAGGAAAAGAGCCTTTAAGCACATTCTTTACCATGTGCAATCATAAAATAGTCTAATATCTTCATTTTTCCAACATACGTAGCTATTACCCTTGAAAACTAAAACTTTTGAATAGGAAAAGCCTTTAATTACATTCTTTACCATGTGCAATCATAAAATAGTCTAATATCTTCATTTTTTCAACATACGTAGCTATTACCCTCGAAAACTAAAACTTTTGACATAGGAAAAGAGCCTTTAAGCACATTCTTTACCATGTGCAATCATAAAATAGTCTAATATCTTCATTTTTTCAACATACGTAGCTATTACCCTCGAAAACTAAAACTTTTGACATAGGAAAAGAGCCTTTAAGCACATTCTTTACCATGTGCAATCATAAAATAGTCTAATATCTTCATTTTTCCAACATACGTAGCTATTACCCTCGAAAACTAAAACTTTTGAAATAGGAAAAGAGCCTTTAATCACATTCTTTACCATGTGCAATCATACAATAGTCTAATATCTTCATTTTTTCAACATACGTAGCTATTACCCTCGAAAACTAAAACTTTTGACATAGGAAAAGAGCCTTTAATCAGATTCTTTACCATGTGAAATCATAAAATAGTCTAATATCTTAATTTTTTCAACATACGTAGCTATTACCCTCGAAAACTAAAACTTTTGACATAGGAAAAGAGCCTTTAAGCACATTCTTTACCATGTGCAATCATAAAATAGTCTAATATCTTCATTTTTTCCACATACGTAGCTATTACCCTCGAAAACTAAAACTTTTGACATAGGAAAAGAGCCTTTAAGCACATTCTTTACCATGTGCAATCATAAAATAGTCTAATATCTTCATTTTTCCAACATACGTAGCTATTACCCTCGAAAACTAAAACTTTTGAAATAGGAAAAGAGCCTTTAATCACATTCTTTACCATGTGCAATCATACAGTAGTCTAATATCTTCATTTTTTCAACATACGTAGCTATTACCCTCGAAAACTAAAACTTTTGACATATGAAAAGAGCCTTTAATCACATTCTTTACCATGTGAAATCATAAAATAGTCTAATATCTTAATTTTTTCAACATACGTAGCTATTACCCTCGAAAACTAAAACTTTTGACATAGGAAAAGAGCCTTTAATCACATTCTTTACCATTTGCAATCAATAAATAGTCTAATATCTTCATTTTTTCAACATACGTAGCTATTACCCTCGAAAACTAAAACTTTTGACATAGGAAAAGAGCCTTTAAGCGCATTCTTTACCATGTGCAATCATAAAATAGTCTAATATCTTCATTTTTTCAACATACGTAGCTATTACCCT